>NC_054376.1:96603227-96798227 GCF_017654675.1 Xenopus laevis
ACTGCTATTGACTACACTAGTAAGCTGGCAATACATTTCCTGCCAGCTTAATGAACCAGCATGTGCCCCATGTGTGTTTGCCTTTACACAAGCACAGCTGTACAGAAGTGGCCAAAAGAAGTCATTATGTATCTTTCAGGTGGCATTGTCCATTTGGTTAAAAGGAAACTATGGAGACGCACATGTTGTGATAAAATGAAACTCTCCCATTTGGCCAAAGTGTTCGAAAATGTTAATTATTTTTAAGACTTTAACATACTAAATATATGACATTGTTCCAAGGCAAAAAATGTAATCGTCAAACACGGACCATGGAAGCCATTAAAAGTGCATTACATAAGCAACAGGTTTAAGTGTCGGGCAGTTTACATTGTTAAAGTTGTACCTTTAGGTGAGGTGGGTCAGGCAAAAGAAAAAAAACCCTTAAAAAGGCATATCACCTTTAATTTAACTTTTAGTATGTTATACAATAGCTCATTCTAAGCAACTTTTCAACTGGCCTTTATTTTTTTATTTTTCATAGTTTTTATATTACTAGCATTCTTCTTCTGACTCTCTCCAACTTTCAAATGGGAGTCACTGACTCCATCTAAAAAACAAATGCTCTGTAAAGCTGGCCACAGACACAAAGATAAAGCATCAAAGTTTTGCACAATTTTCAGGCCGAGACTGGTCCATCCCAACATTTTTCTTACCATGGCGATCAGTCAATTGGACAGGTTAAAAGATTTCTGTTGGCTAACTATAATTTCGTTGCATGTATTGCCTATCTGACGATATCAATGGGTGACTGTCACTGCTATCCGTCGGGCATAACTTTCATATGATTGCTGTCACGGGCAGAACATCATCTGATTTGTTCTTTTACTACTTTATTTAATCTGAATGGTTAGTGGCAGGACAGAAGATTGGGACATCCAAAAGTTGCTATTTTTTTATTGCTCTTCTTTCTATTCAGGCCCTCTCTTTTCATATTCTAGTCCCTTATTCAAATCAGTGCATGGTTACTAGGGTAATTTGAACTATAGCAACTGGAGAGCTGCTGAATACAAAGCTTAATAACTATAAAACCCACAAATAATAAAATATGAAAACCAATTGCAAATTGTCTCAGAATATCACTCTTTAAATTATATTAAAAATTAATTTAAATGTGAACGATCCCTTTAAATTAACATGTCTTACACTTTCTTTAAAATCTTGTTTCAGGTGATGAGGTTTCCTTGTTTTTAATTCTGAATCTTGTGATTCATCTTCTTCCTTTATAGGGCTTCCAATAATTAGGTGTAGGGGAGATCCATGTATTCCTTGAGTATTGGCACCCACAGGATTTCTCCTTGAAGCAGGTAATGTACTAAAGTGAGTCAGGTAATCAAGATCTTTAAAAAAAAAAAAAGCAATAAGGAAACTAAATACACTTCATATACTGTCAATTGTTTTAACAATTATCAACAATTTGACAGTATTCTAAAACATCATTCCATTTCAGCTCATTTACAAACATTGCTATGGCACAGTGAGAAGAACTTTAAAAACGAAACAAGATATACTGTAAGTGTGCCTACTACATACCGTTTCCTTTGGAGGCTAAATCTTCAGCTCCCCTGAAATGCGAAGCATCTAAAGAATAGAGATAGATAAAACTACAATAAAAATACAGACATATAGAATATTCATAGAATCGATATCTTGCTGCTAACTGAAGGTAAAAAATACTGCTTCACACACAACTTGACAAGAACCCTTCATAAAGTAACTAATTTAAGTTAAGTTAACATTTAAGACCAAATGGAGTAGCTGATTCCCTGAATGTTTGAGATGCACCAAATCCATAATCTTTGCATATACTGTAGTGCTGGGATTCAACTGAATACCAAATGGAATACTGGATTTGGTGCATCCCCGCAGGTGAAAAACTGACCAGTGTTGGTAAATGATCGCCAGTATTTCATGCAATCTTGTAAACTCCTCAGATGTCTATCATGCATGCAAATTTCTGGAAACAGAAGTTGAACACACTGAAGATGCCATTTATTTAGCCACAGAAAGTAAATGGCAATAGTGTTTACGGAAGTAAGCCTCCCTTCATTGAGGTTGGGGTTGAGAGTGTTGCTCCTTTAAATAATGGTACCAATATAGTTGTAACAGATAGAGAATAGGCAAATGTGCTAAATCAGTTCTATTCTTGAGTGTATACAAAAGAGGAGTCAGAGTTCCCAGGCTCACTTCATAGCTGCACTGATGGCTCAGCTCAATCTAGTCAGTGGCTGACTCAGGATATGGTTCATAAAGCTTTAATAAAAATGAATGTGAACATGGAGCCAGGGCCAGATGGCATACACCCATGGGATCTAAAAGAGCTTAGTTGCAGTTTTAGACCGGACTCTATTTCTAGATTCACTTTCATCTGGTATAGTAGATATGGATTGGAGAAAAGCTGATGTCATTCCAATATTTAAAACGATCTCAGCCTGGCAATTATAGGCCAGTCATTTTGACATCTGTGATGGGCAAGTTATTTGAAGGCTTGTTAAGGAATCACATTCAAAATTTTGTCCTAGTGAATGGCATTATGAGCTGCAATCAGCATGGCTTGGAGTATGGTTCTTAGTGGGGTCCCTCAGGGCTCGATATTGGGTCGACTTTTATTTAACTTGTTTATTAAGGAATTAGGGAACGGTATTGTAAGTAATGTATCGGTGTTTGCAGATGATACAAAACTATGCAGCCCAATAAATTCCATCCAGGATGTGGCATACTTGCAGCAGGATCCTGATAAACTGGCAATCTGGGCAGCTAAGTGGCAGATGAGATTCAGTGTTGAGCTGTATTAAAAGAGGCATAGATTTGTAGGAGGAGGGGGTTATTCTTCCACTGTACAGAGAACTGGTAAGGACCTTATAGTTTGGTTTCCAGCACTAAAACAGGACATTATTGAATTAGAGAGGGTGCAGAGAAGGGCAACTACGTTGGTAAAAGGTATGGAAAATGTTATGCTATGAGGAAGACTGGCCAAGTTGAGGTTGTTCACGCTGGAGAAGAGGCACTTGAGGGGTGATATGATAACTATGTATAAATATATAAGAGGATCATATAATAATCTCTCTAATGTTTTAATTACCAGTAGGTCTTTCCAGCTGACATAAGGTCAACCATTATGATTAGAAGAAAGGAGGTTTCATCTAGATATTCAGAAGGGGTATTTTTACAGTGAGAGCTGTGAAGATGTGAAATTCTCTCCCTGAATCAGTCGTACAGGCTGATACATTAGATAGCTTTAAGAAGGGGTTGGATAGCTTTTTATCAAGTGAGGGAAATACAGGGTTACAGAAGATAGCTCATAGTACAAGTTGATCCAGGGACTAGTCCAAGGTATAAATACCAAAAGGTATGTTTTAAAAAAATCCAAACTTCCAAATTTATGAGAAACATACAATTACAATTTCATTTTGTTAAAGCGTGTGAAATAAAATGTATGTTCATTAACATTAGGTTTTAAATTAGTCTTCATTTTCTATAATTTAAATTCTTTCCTTTACAGCTTTCAAATGGGCAGACCAATTGCAAATTGTTTTAGAATATTACTCTATCTCCATCCGTTCTCTCCATCATATCAAAAGTGATCCATTCCAATTTGAGAAAATTCTGAAATTCAAATATTCAGAAAATTATACTCAACATATTTGGTCATACATAATATGACCATAAATTTAAAGGGAACACAGCACACTAAGCATTCAGGATGAAGGGAATGAGTGGTCAGCATCAGTAGTACCATTTTTTTTCCTATAAGCCCAAATGCATATAGTCCACACTTACCAGTTTTAACAACTTTGATTAATATAAATAAATAGATGCAAAAAAAAAAAAAAAATCATTAACAAAAGCCATTACAGTATTATATTTGCCATCAACATTCATTTTACTTACCATCTCGGACAGGGGAAAATATATCCCCTAAGCTACTTCTTCCAAATGAGTCTACAGGTTTAAAATCAGATGTTTTGGCAAAGTCTGTTTCTTTTGAGGGGATTATATCAAGACTGGTGCTTCTTGGAAAACCTGTCGACAGAAAAATGTAAAAGATAGCTTTCATATCATTTCCACTAACAAACACTTTGATCCCTATAAGCAGAATCTAAAATCCACCCAGAAAAAAGTTTTAAGAAAGTGAATATTGTGATTTTACTTAATGGGGCATAAGGTTTTTTGTCCCAAAAATGGGCTCTTGAGCAAACAAAACAAACTTTTTACTTGTCAGCCTTCCATATACTAATAAATAGCAAGTACCCTATTGAATGCAAGTAGGCCTTGATGCCAATTCATTAGTTCAAGCATTATCTATTTATTCCAATTTTAGTTAATTTATGCAGCAATTAGTCTTAAGGCTAAACATGACGATGAGTGGTAATGGGCTCAAGGTGCTGAATGAACAGAATACCTTCCAAGCACCGGTTCTCTATCAATCAAAAAGAGAAGCCCAACCCACAGTCCAGCACATCTGTCTGCTGTGTTAATATATCAGCATGCTGAACGAAGATATAAACAGGTGTAATTTTTGGCCTATTCCGACAGTAACATGGAAAGGTACAGCAAACAAGCAACTTTTTAACTGTCGTTAAACGTTTTTGAATGGCAGAGAACTTTTATTTAAAGGACAAGGAAAGCCTGTTTTTAGTAAGTGGATCATTTAAATGGTTGCATTAACCTCTCCCAGATCGCTAACTTTTTTTGAGAAAATACCTTCTAATGTTACTGCTAAACTTTGCAGTTTGTGGAAACAATCGGCTTAGGATAGTTTAAAAGGAGCCGTGCTTCAGCTAACTGACTTCACTGTTAGCCTGCAATTAGGTATGCCTTTCCCTACACCCTTATTGTGTTTAGCCTTTTCTTGTTTTTAAAGGAGAAGCAAACCCAAAAGTAAAAAAAACCCCTACCCCCTACCCTACATAGACCCCCCTCCCTCCTACTCCCAGCCTAAGTGTTACCCTGGGCAAATGCCCCTAAGTCGTTACTTACTCCTCTGTGCAGATTCGGTAATCTTTGGAATGAGACCAGCAGATCGGCACATGCGCAGTTGGAGCAATTTTCTGTTTCGCGACAACTGTGCATGTGCCAAAACTCACGAAAATTGCTGAAGTGCCGGTCTTATTCCAAAGATTATCGATGCGACTGAAGATGGCGCCTGTGAACTCCAATGCCTGAATCTGCACGTAAAAAGTTAGGGGCGTTTGCCTGGGGTAACACTTAGGCTGGGGGGTGGTCTATGTAGGGTAGGGGTTTTTTAACATTTGGGTTTGCTTCTCCTTTAAGGACTCAGTACATACATACAACACAGTTAAATAGATAAACTGTGTTTGACCATTCATAGTAACTTCTTTCCCTTCTCTTCTAATGCAAGCAATTGAAAATGTATTGCATTTCCTAGGAAAATGTATTCCATTTCATACAATACCCTATAGGCTAAATCTTGTCCACTGGGTATCAAAGCACAGCCAAAAAGGTTAAAGATCAGGTCTCAACTACAGACAAGTTTTTTCCTTATAAAGGCTCATCAGAGTAGTACCAAGCAGTTTCGGTTAGAGCCAATGATAGCCTGCATGGGTGTTTCAGGCAACAAAAGGAAAAAAGGGTGCTCCAGAACATTAACGTAAATTTTTCACCGAGTAAATTAGGTGGGCCAGGTGCACCAGCCCCAGAACCTCAGCTTCAGGGAGCGGCAAACCAGAATGTGCGACAAGAAAAACAGGGCTGTCCAGCACTCAAAGGAATCTACAGGGCCTAAAAATGAAGGTAAAGAAACGTATTTCTTAATCAAAGTTAAAAATGTAGGCCCTATGGAGATGTAATAATATTTTTTAACTTTGATTAATAAATAGAGGTTTTTACCTTATTTTTTGGCACTGTGGATTCCTTTGAGGGCTGGACAGCCCTGTTTTTCTTGTCGCATATACTGTTTCAGTCACTTCTCCACCAACTGAAAAGCACTAGTGAAGAATATACTATGTGCAAAAGCCCTTATGCTTTCTAGAAACAATTCAGAGCATTATATTTAAATGCATTTGGGGCCTTTAGATGAATTCATTTAGGGCATTGTGGTATTTTAACCAGATTAATTAAAACAAAAATATTTGTATTCTACCTGATTTATCATCATTCACTCCAGGTCCTTTAATATCTACAGGCATGACAGGCTGAGGTAATGAAGACATAGCAGATGGTAAATCTTTGGTTATGTTAGTACTATGTATTCCTCCAGCAGCTGTCTTTGTTGAAGGCTTCTTGTTAACAGCAGTGGACATAATGGATGCTTTACTTGAGGGACCCTTGCTTGACTGGATCCAAAATACAAACATGCAGCAGAAATAAAAGAGAAAATAATTATTAAAATAAAACTGTATTAAATAGTATTGCTGAAGAAACTAAACAGTGTTACCTGATATTTAGTAGAAAACATGGTCAATTAAGTGCAAATTACAAATGATATGCGTTTCGTTGGCTAGAAGAATACTTGTAAGTGTGGTCACATTGGTATAAATAAAAAACTGGTTCTTTACTAGTCAAACTAGTAAAGAGCCTATCATTCCAGCAATTCTTATAAACCTAAGGATGCTCAGTGTCTCTGCAATGAACAACTTTGCGTATTCTCTTGCTTCTTCTCAAGTAAAACAAAGTAAAGTTTGTCAGGTACTTTAAAGGGATCCTGTCATCGGAAAACATGTTTTTTTTCAAAATGAATCAGTTAATAGTGCTGCTCCAGCAGAATTCTGCACTGAAATCCATTTCTCAAAAGAGCAAACAGATTTATTTTTATATTCAATTTTGAAATCTGACATGGGGCTAGACATTTTGTCAATTTCCCAGCTGCCCCCAGTCATTTGACTTGTGCCTCCACTTCAGGAGAGAAATGCTTTCTGGCAGGCTGCTGTTTTTCCTTCTCAATGTAACTGAATGTGTCTCAGTGGGACATGGGTTTTTACTATTGAGTGCTGTTCTTAGATAAACCAGGCAGCTGTTATCTTGTGTTAGGGAGCTGATATCTGGTTACCTTTCCATTGTTCTTGTGTTTGGCTGCTGGAGGGAAAAGGGAGGGGGTGATATCACTCTAACTTGCAGTACAGCAGTAAAGAATGATTGAAGTTTATCAGAGCACAAGTCACATGACTTGGGGCAGCTGGGAAATTGACAATATGTCTAGCCCCATGTCAGATTTCAAAATTGAATATAAAAAAAATCTGTTTGCTCTTTTGAGAAATGGATTTCTGTGCAAAATTCTGCTGGAGCAGTACTATTAACTGATTCATTTTGAAAAAAAATATTTTTACCCATGACAGTATCCCTTTAAGTAATGAAAGGATGTATAGCACATTCAGCTGTTCCTGAACTAGCAGTGGATCAATAAATAATGGTTGACCTAAGGATCTTGCACTCTTTAATATTTAGATAAATTTGCACAGTGGGATTGGTGACCACATTGACTAGTTGCTTGACTTTCTGTACTGAGCATTTGAAGACAATATGATCCTTACTTCAAGCTCACATGAAAAAAAAAGTTTCAGAAGTAGATCAAGCCCTTTGGTTGTTTCTGAGCTAAGGAAAGAAAAATGTAGGCAATGTCGCACAAAGAAAAGAGGTATCATTTTGCTAAGGTTCTGTATACAGAGTATAAGAGACAGCCTGGAGTCAAAAATGACTAGTCAATAAGCTGATTGAAACACATAAATATGGGCATTTGTTTCCTTTACCTTTTATTGGTGCTAGTATATTTTTCAAGTCTCCCCTTTGTCCTTTACATTTCTAGGTAAACAATCTATCTGTCCTTGAAGGGAGAGAAGTTTTCGTGCAAAATATGCTTGCTGTACACTATTCTGTCACTATCTTAACATTAACCGGATGTCAAGGTGCAAGGGTGTATGAAGCATGAGTTCTCCATTAATAATGGCTATATCTCTTACATGAAGAACAAAGTATCACCTCCTCTGTGAAAAAGGTTTGTATCACATACTAACCAGCAAGGATACTGCCCCCCCCCCCCGCCTCCCCCAACTGATATCTGGCCAAAAATCAGCCAGACGTTGACTGTGCAGGTTTCATTTTCCTGACGGAACAAGGTCCACGACTGCACGTTGACACAGTCCTCGATCCGAATGCCTGCATTATAGTAATTATTGTCCAATCACAGGCCCAGGGGCCAAACTATCACATTACCCTAATATTTCCCATCCCGAGCCTGGCATATTGGTAAAAATTTGGTAAAAACTTGGTAAAAATGTGTTTGTTAATTTTGCCAAATGATCGCATCTTATAGTCCTTACCTGTCTGTAATCTCTGTGTGCCATGCACCTGCTTTAAAGGGGATACTGTCATGGGAATACATGTTTTTTTTTCAAAACACAGAGTGCTGCTCCAGCAGACTTCTGCACTTAAATCTGTTTATCAAAAGAGCAAACAGATTTTTGTATATTTAATTTTGAAATCTGACATGGGGCTAGACATATTGTCAGTTTCCCAGCTGCCCCCAATCATGTGACTTGTGCTCTGATAAACTTAAGTCACTCTTTACTGAAAGTTGGAGTGATTTCACCCTTCCTTCCCTCCCAGCAGCCTAACAACAGAACAATGGGAAGGTAACCAGATAGCAACTCCATAACACAAGATAACAGCTGCCTGGTAGATTTAAGAACAGCACTCAATAGTAAAATCCAGGTCCCACTGTGACACATTCAGTTACATTGAGAAGGAGAAACAACAGCCTGCCAGAAAGCAGTTCCATCCTAAAGTGCTGGCTCTTCCTGAAAGCACATGAACAGGCAAATTGACCTGAGATGACTGCCTACACACCAATATTACAACTAAAAAAAATACACTTGTTGGTTCACAAATGAAATTTTATATTGTAGAGAGAATTATTTGCATTGTAAACAGTATAATTTAGAAATAAAAACGACACCATAAAAATCATGACAGGATCCCTTTAATTAAAAAAGCATGAATTGGAATTCCTGGGTTATTCTTCCAGGTACTTTGGTGATCTGTTTCTCTGTAAGCTTGCTTCCCCAGTTTTATATTTATATATATATATATATATATATATATATATATATATATATATATATATATATATATATATATATATATATATATATATATATACATACACACATAGACGCCCCATAGACAGTAGGGTCCTGGTTACAGCTCCTTAAGAGCAGTGTTCTGCTGCTTCATATTTAGCACATTAAAACATGGTCAGAAAACAAAGTTGGTTAAAATGAAGGAACAATAAGATGACTGAAGCAGCTAGAACTGAAGCATAAGAAGTTTGATTCAGAAATCTAAAGTGAAACCAGTCACATATTGCAGAGAAATTAAGTATAAGCAGGGAAAGCAGAATTACCTCATTACCCACTGAAGAGAAGGAAATGGTCAAGGCAAAAGAATAGGAAAAAGAAAAAGTTAGAGCAAAGGAGAAAGCAGTGGAAAAGAGGAAGCAGTTAGGAGAAAAGCAGGGTTATTAAGATAAAATTAAATGAAGAAGAAAACAGAAAAAGAACAGGAATAGGCCTGGTTAAAGGGGTAACAGAAGCAGGAGGGACATGGATTGAAGGGCAAAAGAGAAACTGTAAAACATTAGAAGGGTATAAGAGAAATGAAGTATGGGCAGTGTCAGTGTCACGAGAGGCAGAAAAATAAGTATACAGGAGAATACAGAATAGAAGTCGAAGTCAGTTGAGGCCTGGTTTGGGTCAAAACAAATATTTCAGGATGCCGTACAATAATGAAGTAACACACAAGCCATGTAGTGGTGATTAGGGAATTATAACTTTTCTCACCTTGTAAATGTTGCTGTGCTGAAATTGTATACACTGGACTGATGTCTTATGAGCACTGATTGCTTTCACTGGTGAGCTTAACATTCTTAAATCATAAAGGTAAATCTTCCCACGAGAGGAGCCAACTGCCAACGTTGCACCATCTGGCATGAAATCTACTGCTGTTAGGGGAGATTCTGCCACTACAGTTTGCAAGAGACTAAAGAAGAAAACAGAACAGAAACAGGAAAAATTCAGAAACAGGAACTGATGGCTGTATCTTAGCTTAACATATAAGTATTTTCTATCGTGTTGGAGAGGGAAAAACTCATCTAGCATACATATAGGGGCAGATTTACTAAGCTCGAGTGAATAATTCGAATGAAAAAATATTTGTATTTCTAAGTATTTTTTTGGGTACTTCGACCATCGAATAGGTCAAATTCAATCAAATTCGTTCGAATCGAATGATTAGAACGATTCGAAGTAAAAATCGTTCGACTATTCGATAATCGAAGTACTGTCTCTTTAAAAAATACTTCGACTTCATACTTCGCCACTTTAAACCTACTGAGGTGCAATGTTAGCCTATGGGGACCTTCCCCAGCACTTTTCTAAGTTTTTTTTTGATCGAATAAAAATCCTTCGATTGACGCTTAAAATCGTTCGATTCGAATGATTCGATCGAAGCTTTTGCGCTAAATTCCTTCGAATTCGACCCTTGAAATTCGACCCTTGATAAATCTGCCCCATACTGTAGTGTATCCATATAAATATGGTGAACAACATTCTCCAAGATTTTATCAAGGTTTCAGGTGTGAGGTGAATTGTAGTTTAGCAATTGCAGGGGTAGATTCTTAAAGCAGCACTGCAAGATTAAACTTGTTATAATACAGTTATTTCATGCTCTACATTTCAAGCGAAACAAGAGAATCCTCCAATAAGTGCCCTGTTTGTTCTGTGCACAGCTGATTTTTCCTTCTTGTTTTGATTTACTCGTCACCAATGGGGTTATGTAATTAAAGGCACTAAGTTTGCCTAGGGGTAGTAACCTATAGCAACCTATCAGCAGGCAGAATTTTCAGGTCACATGTTTAAAAGCAAACCTCTTATTGGTTGCTACTGGTTACTGCTCCTGGACAAACTTAGTGCCTTTTATTACATGTGGGGGCAAATGCCTTAAAAAAATCTTCTATACGTCTGAACAGCTGAATATATTTAGTCATTAGAAGTTCATTCACAGGCAGCAAATAAAACTGATGCAAAGACATCCCATGTGCAACCACCCTTAGGGTAGAACTACACGGGGCGAATTTACCTGTGATACCTTCCGTTCAGACGTGGTGAGACTAAACGCAGGCGTCGCGTCGAACGCGCCGAATGTAATGTAACAAATGTCGCACATAGAAGCTGACTGCATTCAACACGACTGTCGCATGCGATTGCTGCATGTTGCGTCTTCATCCGACAGTCGTGTCGGATGCAATCAGTTTTTTACGTGCGACATTTGTATTACTTGCATTCGATTCGGTGCAACCAACGTGACGCCTGCTATTAGTGTCATCGAGTCAGAAAGGAAGGTATAGCAGGTAAAATCGTCTGTGTATTTCTACCTTTATAGCCAGAATTTATAAATAACAGTCAAAATTTAAACAGTGAACAGCTATTATATTATCAACACTTTTCCTTATAGTCACTGACCTAAGCAGTTACTTACATCTTGCTGGAGACATCGTAGCAAATAATTCTTTTATCAAGTCCAATGGTCACCATCAGCAAGTCATTCACAGGAGAAAAACAGATTCCAGAGGTTGGGGCCTTGTGAGCACTTTCAAACACATGATATGGAATATGGCTATTTGCATCCCAAAGGGTTACACTGCCACTATCAGACACTGTGCCCAGAAGGGACTTCTTAACATAGGAGTACTTCAAATGTTGTATAGGCTGAAGAAACAAATTAGATGACACTGATTCACAGAATGTATCAACACAGTTGAGAAAATAAAAAGATGTTGAGAGAAAAGGAAATATTGCATCTCCTGAACACACTTTGCATGAAATATTTTTGAATGTTTAAAGCTAACTTGGCCACATCCCTCACATTGTACTATACCTTGAAGTGCCCCCACAACTACCCCTTTTGTACATTAAATATTATTTCTGTACTGTATGTCAGTTATAGTACCTGATGAAAAAGGGTCAACACCATATGGCCAAATGCATCTGGATTCCCCTTCTAACATAGCATGTCCAAATCTGGAACACACAAGTTCTACACTATAGGAATGTTGTCGTCTGGACTATTTTTTGGGAGAAAGTTTGCTTTTTAATGAGTTTTTACCAAACACAATACAAAGTATTGCTTTGAGTAGGATGAAGTGTGCCTCCACAGGACCCTGGAGCAATTCAACTTTCTCTAGACTGACTAATTGTACTTTACCTGCCTTTATAAAATAATAGTCTGATGTTTTTCATGGTTTAGGTTAGGGCCCCTAGATCTAGTGAAGACAACACTTAAAGGAGAAGGAGAGCTACCAAGGCAGTTTATTGCCAATAGATTAACCACAACAGTGCAAGCTAGAACACCATTTTTATTCTTTAGAATGCTTTTCCATACCGGATTCCTGTCCAAACGTCCCCATCATTTAAACTTCTGGAGCTAACTTTTTCTCTTCAAAGAAATGTAATTTATTTAGAATTGTGTACGACCAAGTATGTTGTTGTTCTGGATAAAGGAGCACAATGCAAAAAGAATGCAGACTACATGATTTGTACTGCCAATTCTTACCAGTTGTAAAAATAACTCATGAGCATTCGTATAAAACAACACAAAGTATTTTAAATTTTTAATGAAACAAAACAAAAAGAATGCTGTTGAATAAGGTTGTAAACAGTACCTGGCTGCTTCCATGACCAAAAGGTGTGCTGGATAAATTAGTAGTTACATTATGCAATATGATTTCTCCACTCGTAGAGCCTGAGGCAACATAGCAGTCATTCGCATTAAATGTAACGCACGTTACTTCATCCTTGTGATCCTGGAAGTGATCGACTTCAGTGAGTGCTCAGAAACAAATACATTTCACTTCAAATGCATTCTGCTTTGCCAATTTGCTATGAAAATATTCAAAGCTCCAGGCTACTCAATATCATTTTGTTTTTTTTTTAAAAAAGAAATAACTTACCTTTAAGGATCGATGAAGTCTTTTAGATTTCAAATCCCAGATGTTCACAGTATTATCCACACCTCCGCTGACTACATATTGTGAAGTAGAATTTAAATTAACGCAGGTCTGTTTTTTCTACAGAGAATACAGAATATCTAAAGTTAGTCTCAAAAGCACCTCACTGCTGCTTTAACATGCAAAGTTAAGCATTTATTTTCTACTTAAAATCCTTTAGAAAGATTAATTTGCTAACACAGTGGTAAAACCCCCATTTTGCAGAAAACCACTGCATCTAGTGAGCATCTAGCTTTGAATTAGCTGTGCTGTAGGCACAATATTGAAGGCAAATATAACATTGGTTGCTCTGTGTTTAATGCCCAGTGCTACCAAATATGCATTTGCGCGTGTGTGCGTGTGTGTGTATATATATATAGATGCAGTTAGGAGCACTCACAGGTATAGTGATAAAGAAATGTCTTTTATTGGAGTGTTACAAACTACCCCACATCAACGCGTTTCGGTTCTCTCTGAACCGTCGTCAGGATGCACCCAGTGGTCATCACATGGTACATAAATACAAAAATCCACCAATCAGTGTAAAGTGTCAATTAAATATTCATGACAGTGAACATGTTCATCATTTAAGTGTTAGCAACAGCTACCATACTGATTAGAAAAATACAGATGTATGTTAAAAAGTCCAGATGTATGTTAAAAATCGTATATAAAAAATCGTATATAAAAAATGTATACAACATTTAACCACATTATCAAAAAGACAATTATAAAGTGCATAGTTGTGAACCATCAAGGCATTATAAACATACAAAAAATTGTGCAAATAACAAACTAACAAACTGGGTTATCATAGATGCCATTGTAGTACAGCTCCAAACAGGGGGTATTTTAGAGATTGAAAAGCCAAACATGGCAAAGATTACAGCCGGTTCACAGGACAGGCAACCGGACAAGCTACGAGTGTGAACCTCATCTGAGAGAATAAGGGTGGTTGTAACATTCCCATATACATGTCAACATAAGTGAAGGGATATTTGCTTATTTGCTTGATTGCATATCATTGGACTTTTTGATTATTCACTCTGGGCCTGTCAAGTGCGCCCTGGTTTGACTGGTTGACATGGATTGCTACAATCTGCCTTAATATTCTAAATTGTGCCTTTATTCTGCTAACATTATATGCATCTCTTTACTTACAAGTGTTAACATAGCACTGGGTTATTCTGCGAAGCAAGCCAATGGATGAAGAAGCAAGAGCCTCTTCTTTTGATGTCGACACCACCGGTGAATTTACATTCACACAAGAAGATGTGACTCGCATACTCTTTACGGATTCGACTGCCACTGAGAGGGTGGGTAAGTTACCCAAAGATCTGTTTAATCAGTTGAATGGTCTCAAAAAGAGGGAGGTTGATTTTTATCTGCATGGTTTATATCTCTCTGATTACTATAGGCAACGCAAGATTCCAAGGGGTTTTAGAATTCGTAATACACCTACTATTGGTCGTGCCAGCCCTGAATTTTGCAGCCGCTAGTGCGGCATTTTGAATAAATGCTCCTTGGATCTTATGTTGCTAGTGCTTGAACAGTCTGGGAAAGAACTCAAAAAGATACGAGCTGAAATTGGTGAATTGTAACTGACCGCTATTCCTTTAATGGTGGCTGACCAGTCCACGAATTGGAAGGCTAAACTAGAAACTAGCATTGAGAAATACCGACAGGAACTAATTGCATTTAAACAAACCAAAATCATCAAAGTAGACGCAGATTACAGGGACCGTCGAGTTTATGGGCGGCTAATAGGGAAACACGATACTGAGAGGTGGTCCAGACGGAGAACACACAGGAGGAATTTCTCCACGGTAGACAGTTCTGGTGACTCACCTTCTTCGGACATTGAGACACCGAAGGAACCGGCAGTATGTGCCTCTCAAGGGAACACCCCCAGTGGAGTTGTAACTCACACTCATTTTTTAGGGGATGCAAAAGGAAAAAGAAATATACCAGGAGAGGGGGGTACAAACCGCCGAGGCAGACCACCGAGAAAGACGAACATGTAATATTCAATCTTAGCAAACATATGCTGACACAGGGTGAGGTCTCTCTACTGAGTAGGGGTTTATCATTTGTTCCGGTTCAGCGGACTGATGAATTTGACTTGGAAATTGATTTACATAGTTTTCAAAGAAAATTGAAACTAAAGGACTACTATAAGGATAGACCCGATACCCAGATGGAGAGATTTCGCCCTGTCAGCAAGTTTGAACCCCCCAATACACCAACCTCAGTAAAAACCTATTGTGGCATAGTGCAGAGAGATTTCAGAAATATTACATCCAAACAGGATAAGTTTTATTCGAATTTAAGCAAAACTGAGAGAGACGCCATACAGACCCTCAAGAATAATCGTGAATTGATCATTCGGCCTGCCGATAAAGGCGGTTCTATAGTCCTATTAGACCGCTCATTTTACAGAAATGAACTACTTGGACAACTTTCTGAGAAGCACACATACATGCAATTACAAGGGGATCCAACTGTGAAGTTTAAAAAAGAAATAGATTCTCACCTTAATACAGCTGTAGTGACAGGGTGGATCAGTGAAAAATGCTGTCAATATCTTTCTGTGGAGTTTCCCAGGTGCCCAATCATATATACGTTGCCGAAAATTCATAAATCTACCACTACACCCCCGGGCCGACCTATTATTTCTGCACGTGGGTCTCTTCTATCCAACATTGCTTGTTATTTGGACACATTTTTACAGCCACTTTGTTTAGAGATGCCCTCCTACATAGCTGACACCCCGGCCTTCCTTCAAATTCTTACTACATTGGGCCCGCTTCCAGACGATACTATTTTTGCCACACTTGACGTGTCTAGCCTATATACCATCATACCACTTGATCAGAAGGTCTCAGCATGTAGGGCGGCTTTGATAAATGGATATACTGGGGATCCACCGGTTGAATTTCTTTGCTCTTTACTGGAAATGGTACTCACTCGGAACTATTTTCGTTTTGAAAAAAAGTTTTATTTACAATTGACGGGCACGGCAATGGGGTCCAACGTGGCCCCCTCTTATGCAAATTTATTTATGGATTTTTTTGAAAAGAAACATCTTCTCTAAGTACTCTGACCAGTTATTTTTATACAAGAGGTATATCGATGATGTGTTTCTGATTTGGCGGGGGGGCCACGTCGGACTCCAAACATTTGTTGCCGAATTGAATGCCCTAACCACTCCGGTCAAATTTACGTTAACTTTTGACCGTGACACAGTAGATTTTTTAGATATTCGGATTTTTCGTACGTCTAATGGTGTGAGCACTACATTATACCGTAAAGATACTGACAGAAATACGGTTTTGCATGCGCACAGTTTTCATCCGCCCTCTATTTTGAGATCAATACCATACACACAGTTCCTAAGAGTTTTTCCGAACAATTCTGATATTGGGCTGGCAAAGCGACAGGCGTATGAGATGCGTGAGATATTTCTACAGCGCGGCTATCAAAGAGAATTTCTGGACAGTGAACTGGAAAAAGCATTAACAAAAGAGAATACAGGCACACCCAGAATGACTTCAGGAGAACCGGATAAGGAAGACACCTTAACTTTTGTTTCTAATTTTTCGCCGGTAAGCAAGCACATAGGTATAGCCATCAAGAAAAATTGGCCCATACTGCAAATGGATAATAACTTACCATTCATTAAAGCGAAACAGCCGAGGTGCGCTTATCGTAAAGGTCGGGCCTTGCGTGATATACTGATGGTCACAGATTTGCAGACTGAACGTGAAACCAGTGTGCCACAGTCATGGCTGAAATTTAACAAGATGGGTTGCTTCAGGTGCAGGGGATGCATTACATGCGGGTTTCTGTTAACGGGTTCTCACTTTTCCCATCCGCATAGTGGTAGGAGATACGAAATTAGACATAGGTTAACCTGCCTGTCTGAATTTGTGGTGTACTGCATTATCTGCCCATGCGGCTTACATTATGTTGGGAAATGTACTACAACATTTCGGATCCGCATGAACAACCATAGATCCACTATACGCACTGCCCTGACTTCTGGTAAAGCGGATACCCCACTTGCCAGACACTGTGTAAACTTTGGACACTTGCTCCCCTCTATTCGATGTGTTCTAATTGATCATGTCCCCCCACTTAAACGTGGAGGGGACAGGGGGAGAATATTACTTCAAAAAGAGGCAAAGTGGATCCGGACTCTGGACACAGTGGCCCCCAGGGGCCTCAATGAGATGTATTCATTGGCTTGCTTTATCTAAATGATATATTTGTCCATCCTTTTTACAGATTTGATCAGTGCTGTACATCCTTGAGAAGATTGTCAGCACAACTCTTTTTTGATTTTTTATGGGTTAGAGACAGGTGATTGTTTCACAGGATAAGTGTGCAATGAAATGGTGACATATTGTTACACTAGTCTGAAATTTTTTAACATTCATGTAGATTACACTTGGTTTTTTAACTACAAACTGGGCTTCAAGGATGACCACAATAATAGGATTCTTCGAGCAAGCAAGTTCAATAAATACTTGTTACAACATTGGACCAACATTGCCCCTAGATAACAAAGATTTTCGGTATCATATAGGTAACATAAATACATGTGAAAGGTACTATTTGATAGATTCATTGCGACATGTAGATGCAACAAAGGGATGGAAGTATCCAAGTACTTTGATATACGGTATGTTGGGAACTATGCTTGATATGTATGTATGGACTTGGATAGACCCATATCTCAATAGAATTTTATACTATCGGGGAGGCAGTGTTTTGAATAAGTAATTAAGTGTAATCAATCTTTGCCATGTTTGGCTTTTCAATCTCTAAAATACCCCCTGTTTGGAGCTGTACTACAATGGCATCTATGATAACCCAGTTTGTTAGTTTG
This sequence comes from Xenopus laevis, assembly GCF_017654675.1. Classification (NCBI taxonomy): domain Eukaryota; kingdom Metazoa; phylum Chordata; class Amphibia; order Anura; family Pipidae; genus Xenopus; species Xenopus laevis. Next base: position 96,621,155 of record NC_054376.1, read on the forward strand.
TTATTTGCACAATTTTTTGTATGTTTATAATGCCTTGATGGTTCACAACTATGCACTTTATAATTGTCTTTTTGATAATGTGGTTAAATGTTGTATACATTTTTTATATACGATTTTTTATATACGATTTTTAACATACATCTGGACTTTTTAACATACATCTGTATTTTTCTAATCAGTATGGTAGCTGTTGCTAACACTTAAATGATGAACATGTTCACTGTCATGAATATTTAATTGACACTTTACACTGATTTTTGTATTTATGTACCATGTGATGACCACTGGGTGCATCCTGACGACGGTTCAGAGAGAACCGAAACGCGTTGATGTGGGGTAGTTTGTAACACTCCAATAAAAGACATTTCTTTATCACTATACCTGTGAGTGCTCCTAACTGCATCTATTTATTTCCCTCTGAGGAGCACCCGGGATTTGATCGACTGAGGGTGAGTGCCGGTGAATCATATGACTCTATATATATATATATATATGGACAATGTATTAGAGTGACTGGGGGATTTGGCAGCTGTGCTCTCAATCTCAACAAGGCACCCCCGCTCCAGGTGTAGGAAATGAAGTCAATTAACAAGAGAGCTGAGAGAAAAGCAAACGAAGAGGCAGAACTTGCTGCTAGGTGCTCTTTATTGCACACAACATGTTTCGGAACCAGAGCCCTTTATCAAGTGTGTGCTTGATACACTTGATAAAGGGCTCTGGGCCCGAAACATGTTGTGTGCAATAAAGAGCACCTAGCAGCAAGTTCTGCCTCTTCGTTTGCTTTTCTCTCAGCTTTCTTGTTAATTGACTATATATACATATATACATATACATATATATATATATACACACACACATACATACTGTATATATATATATATATATATATATATATATATATATATATATATCTACATACTGTCTATACATGTAGTAACAGGGGTACTTGTCGTCACACAGCATCCAGTCTACAAGTCTATTGCACAGGAGAATATAGTCTTCCTGACAACCCAGGGCCTGAGACTTTCTTTCAACCATTCTCAAAGGTCAGTTATAAGCCCCTCTCTCTCAAGCTGAGGCCTCCTGGAATGATTGCTTTGTCTCAAGCACAGGCTCCACAGGTCCCTTGATTCTCTCATGGGCTTCTTCTCACACACTGGAACCAGTTAGAACGCCTAGGTATAGAAGCACACCCCTTTGACCTTTAGGCTATGACCAAATTATGTGGAGCTTGGCCTGAAGAAAAACGCAGTCTCAGAATCTGCTCCTTAGCTGCTGCTCTATGTGCCTGCACCCGAATGCCATGCCTTGACTCAGGTGTAGACAGAGGCAACAGATTTTTGTGCTGAAAAATTTGAGTTTGCATTTCATGGGGAAATCCACCACTTTTACCTGCACCCAAGCCGAGGCAATGTATTCAGGTGGTAGCAGAGGGGATTATCCTCATGCCGACATTCGCTACATGTGGCCCTAGTTTTATAGCAGCCACTTAATTACTTAAATCACTGGGAATATATAAAGAGATTAAAGGTTCTGTTTGTCACTTTATTCTGTACGTATTTGGAGCAATGGCAACAAAACATTTATCATTAAATTAATGACCCGTTCAACGACTGCTTTTGATTTAAAAAAAATACCTGCGAGCTATGTAAAATGGTCAAAGATGCAGAAAGTTAAAGAGCATCATTCTCTTCCATTTCACCTTCCTGGGTCCTTTGAAAAGGATAAACAATTAGGTAAGGCAGATCTGGAAAGTCAAGGTGGAGAATAGAAGACTGTAACTTTAGCTGCACAGGGATGCATGGGCACAGACAGAGCAGGAATCTCAACTGAATGGCACTGGAAGGCTGGGAACTTATCAAATAACCAATAGGCTTTTCTGTTAGGATAAATGCTCATTGTTTTATGTTAAACCATAAATGTACAAGACTATTCGAAAACATGTGCTTCTGTTATTCAACTTGTTTATTAATGACCTGGAGGTGGGCATTGAAAGTACTATTTCTATTTTTGCAGATGATACTAAATTGTGCAGAACTATAAGTTCCATGCAGGATGCTGCCAATTTGCAGAGTGATTTGTCTAAATTGGAAAACTGGCCAGAAAACTGGAAAATGAGGTTCAATGTTGATAAATGCAAGGTTATGCACTTTGGCAAAAATAATATAAATGCAAGTTATACACTAAATGGCAGTGTGTTGGGAGTATCCTTAAATGAGAAGGATCTAGGGGGTTTTGTAGATAACAAGTTGTCTAATTCTGGTTGTGTCATTCTGTGGCTACTAAAGCAAAGTTCTGTCTTGCATAAAAAAGGGCATTAACTCAAGGGATGAAAACATAATTATGCCTCTTTATAGATCCCTGGTAAGGCCTCATCTGGAGTATGCAGTTCAGTTTTGGACTCCAGTCTTTAAGAGGGATATAAATGAGCTGGAGAGAGTGCAGAGACTTGCATCTAAATTGGTTGGAGGGATGGAGGACTTAAATTATGAGGGTAGACTGTCAAGGTTGGGGTTGTTTTCTCTGGAAAAAAGGCACTTGCGATGGGACATGATTACACTTTACAAGTACATTAGAGGACATTATAGACAAATAGCAGGGGACCTTTTTACCCATAAAGTGGATCACCGTACCAGAGGCCACCCCTTCAGACTAGAAGAAAAAGAACTTTCATTTGAAGCAACAAAGGGAGTTCTTCACTCAGGACAGTGAGGTTGTGGAATGCACTGCCGGGTGATGATGTGATGGCTGATTCAGTTAATGCCTTTAAGAATGGCTTGGATGATTTTTCGCACAGACATAATATCAAAGGCTATTGTGATACTAAGCTCTATAGTTAGTATAGGTATGGGTATATAGAATTTAATTAAAAGTAGAGAGGGGTGTGTTTATGGATGCTGGGTTTTCATTTGGAGGGGTTGAACTTGATGGACCAAGTAGCCAGTGGTCGGTATTTATTAAAACATCTTGTGAGCTAAAGCTGAAAACAGCAAGTGTCATACTTACCCCTTCTGCAAGTTCTAACAGTGGAACAGGTTTAGATTTACAGCTTGAAACAACAATTTTATCACCACTGCCAGAAGCAGTGACCAGAAAATGATCTGAATTTGTAGTTATGGACAATGTAATAACATTTGGGATATTTTCTGACAGTGCAAAGCAGGGATGTTAGTAGTCTCCACACTTCTATCAACAAAGGTCACTTTCAAGTTCAAAGAAAGAGAAACTGGTTATCTAATCTGTAAAATGCCTAAAACCTAAAAATGAAAATAAAAATAGAATTTGCGAACTAGCTTTAGTCTGTCTACCTTTGATGTGAAAGTTTTGCTCAGCTTGCCATTCAAAGCAAAGGAAACTGCAACATTATACTTCTGAAAAACACCAGACTTGTCTCTAAATAACACTACGGATGCTGTTCAAAGAGCAGTGTTAAAGTAGGACATAAGAGTTACTCGTGTAATAGATATTATAGCCCTGTGGATCACTAAATGCAATTCTCTTTATACTCTGGGAATCCTAAGCGGACGGAAAATTAAACTTTGTTACCTGAACAAAACTAATTGTCAAGGAGAACACTTCCTCGTATAAAAAAAAAAAAAAAACACGGAGCCCTGCAGGACTTCTAGGTCTGTCAAATAAAAATGTAATAGTCTATGTGGAAGAAAGCCAACATTTTGTATATTACACAGCCCTTCTACTAAAAGGTCTCGTTATGAAAGCAGAAAATGAATGTGAAGCTGGGCAAGCTGGCTTTAGAAGTAACACTAGACACATACAAGAGTCCTCTGCACTCAACCCATTATCAATATATTTAAGACAGAGACATTTTGTGCATACTGCTACTGAAAAATGCCTTAACCTTTAAACAAAACAGGGATTGTTTGTCCATATATTGCAATATATTTAAGCTGGCCAACTACGTCAAAGACATCCCATATTTGGCTAGTCCTATACTTAATTTTCATTTGATTCATTAAGAATTCTATTGCTTCATTATACATTTTACGAAAGGGACTAAGTTTTATCTGCAACTTACTTGCTGCTTTCAAAGTAAAACTCCCAAACTTGGCTGCCCTTTTATTAGACACCTGAGGGATCACCTGACTATAGTTGGGAAGGGTGGGAGCTACAACATGGAGCTGGTCACTGCTCCTGAATAACTATAACAAACAAGGGAAAGTTGTGCTCACCACTAATTTTTTTAAAAATTAGTGGTGAGCACAACTTTCCCTTGTTTAGAAGTAACACTGCCATTCTAAGTATTTTACGCACTGCCATATAGATATATATATCTATGTGTGTATGTGTCTATTTCTCTTTGGAAGGTCATATATTTTGGTTCATTTGTAATGCTACATTGCTGTCTTGTCTTCATTCACTTTTCATCATGGTTTTATTTAAGGGATACGGTCATGGGAAACCATGTTTTTTTAAAATGCTCAGAAAATAGTGCTGCTCCAGCAGACGTCTGCACCGAAATATGTGTATCAAAAGATTAAACAGATTTTTGTATATTTAATTTTAAAATCTGACATAGGGCTAGGCATAGTCAGTTTCCGAGGTGCTGAACAATATCAATAATAAATCTGAAGTTTAGGGTCTCCAGGTAGAAAGTGAATACTCCAGGTAGAAGGTTTCCAAGGTGACCCCAGTCATGTGACTTGTGCCCTGATAATATCCAGAAATAAATTGATGTATACCTCAAAAATCACAGATTATTGAGGGAAAAATATAGAAACAAAAAAAACAAAAAACCAGAATAATGATATGGTGTAGTATTTTTTAAAAATATTGTTAGCACCCTTAGCGTTCCACTTAAAGTTTTAAAATTATCCGTGTATGTTAGAGAAACGGTGTTCTCTCTTTTAGCAAAAGTAATACTTAGTGAAACTAATAGTGAATTACTCAAGGTGAATAAAAAATTACAGTTCCAAACAAAAATCGCACACCAAAGTAGTTATAGTGATATAAGAAAAACGATGTGAATAAGGTACAGTGTAACCCACACTTTAAATAAAAAATGTTTTCATCCAAACAATATAAGTGGCTTGTATCAGTAGTATAATGGAAAGCCTTTAAAACCGCATTCCTCCCGGTGGTATATCATACTCACAAGACTGAGGAAATTGCAGGCATTGAATCTAGTTAGTAATTGGCTCAGTTTTCAATCTTCTGTAGTCCTTACTTGGGCAGAAAAAAGTGGCATATGCAGAAGCGCTTTTAACAACTTTAATAAACAATTAAAAATGCACAACGTCCTTGTAAAACCCGCATTTAAAATCAATATAGAAGTTTCCGTGTTCGGTTGCTGGTTTCTCAGCATCTCTCACAATGTAATGAGCATATGCCTGGGAACATACCGGTTTTGTGAATTCGAACATGTATCTTGACTGTTGTGTCCTGATAAACTTCAGTCACTCTTTAAGTTAAGAGTGATATCCTCCCCCCAGCAGCCCATCAGAAGAACAATGGGATGGTAACCAGCTAGCAGCTCCCTAACACAAAATAACAGCTCCCTGGTAAATATAAGAACAGCACTCAATAGCAAAAATCCATGTCCTACTGTGATTTGTTCCGTTACATTGAGTAGGAGAAACAATAGCCTGTTAGAAAGCAGTTCCATAGTGCAGCACTGCCTCTTTTTGAAAGCTCATGACCAGGCAAAATGACTTGAGATGGCTGCCTACACACCAATATTACAACTAAAAAAAAATACACTTGTTGGGTTAGGAATGACATTTTTACATGGTATAGTGAATTATTTGCAGTGTAAAAATCCTGACAGAATCCCTTTAAATCATTTTATATTCATTTAAATTATTTTTACATAGGATGGATATTTTGAGGAATGAAATGATGGATATATGTCAGTGTCTGAGTAAACAGCAGTTAATGGTTTATGGCTAAGGGTTTTATATTAAAGGAGAAATTGGATATTTCAACTTTTGCCATTATTTTAAACTATTTGCTTGATGCAAACTAAGACATCACTTAAGGAAAAGTTCCTAACCATATTTTACCATGATCTTACATGCTTAGCATGGTTGACACCCAGTCTTTATCCATCTAAACCTCTCTAACAAAATCAGAGTTGGTGTACAATTTCCACTTCCCCTTTTAAAACCATACCATAAGTGTGCTGAAAGAAAAAGCCCTGCTTCCCTATACCCGACATCCTAAATAATAGCTACACAGTGGGCTTAGCATTGCCATGTTCAGCTGCATCACTTTTGGTTTCTGGCTCCATGGAGCTTATCACCAACCAGGAGCATGTGCAGTGGAAGCCAATCCCATCTTGGCTTCAACTGTGGATGTTTCTTGTTAGCGATCATGTCTATGCAAGCTATACTTAGCTTGTGGTGTTTATTGGTGATGTGTTCCTGAAGGCACAAACTGAAGGAACCAAAGCATCTGAAATTTGAGCGATAACTGTATGTAAAAAGCACTGATTAATTACAATGATTCCCCCACTACTAAGAGAGGTGTGTTAGCATGCCTCCAGGATGTAGAGTTACAATTATATATTAACTTATTTTTTAAGCCTATTGGTGAGAGTCCATAATGAATTCTTCCCTTTGCTTAACGCCCGCTTTTTCCATTTATTATAATTATTTCTTATTAAATGCTATAGAAATGCAGAAGCAAAATATGCTTATATATCATACTGAGAATATCTACTACATTCAAAACAGGATGCCTAAGTGCTGATATGAAACAGTTGCACCACAGTTAGCACTAGTGCCTTGCAGCACTGAAGTTCTAGGTTTGATTCCAGCCAGAGCATTATCTGCAATGAATTTAAATCTTCTCTGCCAGGTAAAAAAGTATACAAGAAACCACCAGTTAATAGCTGGAAAACTAGACCTACCTGTGGTTTAATATTAACAAGTCCGGGCAATATGGATGCACTGTGGTACTTCTCCCAATTAAGTGGTTCAGATGCATATGCTAATAATAATAATAATGTGTGTCCTTGCAACTTAACCAGATCTTAGATAAATTATTTTCCCAATAATTTAAATTAGCAATATAAGCAATATAAATTAGCACATTTTCAACATTTATTCTTAGCTATGAATGATGCAATGCTAAATACAAGTTTTCTTTTACAACTGAATAGGTGACCCAGGAACATATAGATGGCAGCGCCCATTAAGATTTACAAAACAAGGGGTTCACGTAGTCTGCATGTTATATGCAGTAACAACAAAAGTATATTGCCTAAAAATGTGTGTTTCCTATGGCAAGCAAACATTTTATTAAATCAGTATAGCTTATAAAAGATCTTCCACAAATAAATATTTTACGATTTATAAACAATGTTGATGGATGGCTCTTCCAACAAATCAATTTAGAAATGATGGGAACAAAGCTCTTGGATACACAACAGATTTTCGAAAAGCCCCATAACAATCAGAAAAGCTTTCTTTATAGGTTTGTTTTCTTTATACAATGAAGACTAGTTATTTATGATGGGTCAAAACACTATAAAAATCTAGGAGGGATGGAAAAGCACAATATATTGTATTTGGTGCTTCAGCATAAGCTATTTTGCCTTGTTTGTTGTTAAGTTTTGTCTGCATCACTGAAGCTGTTAACATGTGGTAATCACAGTGAAAGGCAAATAAAACAACTGCCATTTTGACAGGTACACCAATTATTTTTCCTATCATGATGGACCTAACCCTAACCAATGTCTGTTTATAAAGCATATAGTACAAGGAGAATAAAGGAGCAGGCACTGATTTGTAATTGTTTTCTTAGTTTGCACTAGAGACATACTAAAAGGATATAAGATTTGTTCACTGAGCAGAAAAGGTCCATTGCCCTAATACAAATTGACTCTGTTTCCATCAATGACTCATTAATGCAGGAATCACACAACACAGAAAGAAAGCTAAATCCATTAACTCATTTTCTATTCTTCAGACATAGTTTTAAAGTGCATTGTTTTAACATATGAGATTTTCGTTGATTCTCAAATGTAGTCATTGGACATGATGTTCCGTGAATTTTCGGGAAGGAACTGGCATTGACCGATGCAAATATGTTATCATTTAAAGTAAGGGTATTTTGTATTCATTTTGGAAAATGTTGCAACTATTACAGAGGTTAAAAGTATTGTGCAAAATCTAATAAAAGTAAAAAATATGTTCATTATATGTTCATACAATTCTATTTACATTCCTTATACGCAGACGCTGCACACTGCGTCTGCATTCAACAGTCGTGCCGGATCAATGATGCAACTTCAGCCGACATTTCTATCTCTTACCTTATTTTCGGCGCATGCGATTTGCCACTAGCGTTTTGTCGCAGCTAGTTGGATTGCACCGAAAATGTCTGTGTAGTCCTACCCTAAGTAACTTTTCATTTGGTCTTCATTATTTATAGCTTTTAAATTATTTGTCTTCTTCTTTTAAATCGTTCAAACTTTCAAATGGGGGTCAATGACCCCATCTAAAAAACAAGTTCTCTGGTAGGCTACAAATGTGTTGTTATTGCTACTTTTTATTACTCACATTTTTATTCAGACCCTCGCCTATTCGCTTTTCAGTCTCTTATTTATATCAGTGCATGGATGCTAGGGTAATTTGCTCCCGAAACTGCAAACTGGAGAGCTGTTGAATAAAAAGCTAAATAACTCAAAAACCACAAATAATAAAAAACGAAAACCAACTGCAAATTGTCTATGAATATCACTCTTTACGGCATACTAAAAGTTAACTCAAAGGTGAACAACCCCTTTTATATCTATAGAAATAAGTCAAATCAACTGGACTTGCTGTGTTTTTTTTTTTCTTGAAGTCGTTTCACCAGTCATCCAACTGGCTTTCTCAATTGAGAATAACTAGTACATAGGATCTTGCTTCTCTATATATATCCTCTAGAAAGTTGATCCAATCAGCATAATCTGTTTATCATAATCCACAATGATGTCATTAAATTAGGTGTTAGGAAACCAAAATAGTTTGCCTGTGGGAAGCTCCCCATCCCCTTTAAGCCTCAGTGATCCAGCCCTTGTTCTCTTGTTGGATTCTGGGACTCTGCTATCTCTGTTTTTCAGAGAATCTGTCCACCACCCACTATGGAAAGCAGATGACTTCCAGTCCCATTAGAGTCCTACAACAGGTCTAGTTGGGCACACCTGTGCCCAATCTGTACCGGCACCAGCCACCCCGCTACACCCCCGAGCCTTACATCTTACACAACCGCAAGGGTTTACTCACCACCCGACCCAGAAGTGATGCCATTTTGTAGGGGGGGTCAACCACGTAATGGAACAAACATTGTAGATCGGCAATGCTGGGAGAGAAGGCTAGACCCACAGCTGAACCTGGTAGGGCCCAGGCAGGGTACCCATGGACCATTTGCCTGCCTGGTTGGTGAATCAGGAACTGTATTCTGAGACCCAATAAGTTTGTGGGTACCCAACACGACGCAGTTCTCTACAATCCATAATTTCCCAACAGAACAAAGTGAGGGAGGGGTTGCATGAAACTGTAAGCCAAAGGGAGAGGGAGATTCAAAGACAAGCTATTATGGTTTCATTTTAATCTGTGGAATCTGTCTAAAGATATTTATTTTTTGGCAATTCGGAGTTAGTATTTATGCACTTTTTTTTACATAAACAAAACCGCATTACCTCATGTCACAAAAAATGGGGTATACAGTATATTCTCTTTATTAATGCTTCAAGAACATTTTGTGTATTTATGGTCTGAATGCTCCTTGATACATAAACAATGTTATGAACATTTTTTGGAACCTCAAATTGAAAGAAAAATAACTAACATCACTTCAAACAAAAGGGTTACTCATAAGTATAGGATCAACCACGTGACTTGTCAAAGGATACTGTTACTGCTCCAACACAAGGATGATACTGGGTGTGATGTATTGTGTGGATTGAATTGCTCCACCACAGTCATGGATGAGTAGTCCCATATTTTAACATAATCTCCAGCTGATGCAAATCTGATGTTATCCTGCATGGTGCTGCCTGAAATGAAAATTAATTGAGAATTGAATTTCAAAATGCAAATGGGTAAAAGGTCCATGAAAGCAGGCAAGAATCAGGTTTAAATACTTACCCCCATATGTAATAAAAGGCTCTAAGTTTGCCCAGGAGCAGTAACCTATAGCAACCAATAACATGTTGACTTTTAAACAGGTGACCAGTAAATTCTACCCAGTGATTGGTTGCTATGGGTTAGTGCTCCTGGGCAGACAGTGTCTTTTATTACATATCCCCCTTCATGCCTAAAATGTAAGTGTTGTTGTCACAAATGGGCTTCCTGGAGCAGCATGTCAACTGCCATAGAAATCACACAAGCATTTTGCTTATTTTCAAGACTGAAGACAAGCACTTCACTTAAAGCATAAAAGAAAGTTTCTTCATTCATTTTTCTTTTATAGTTGCAATCATTTTTAATCATCTATAGCAACTTTAACCACAGAGAGGTGTGTCTGTTTAACCCGATAGACCCCGCCCCCACCCATTTATCATCTTAGCGGAAAGGTCAAGAGAGTAGAAGGTTACATTGCAACCCATGCTCCAACTCATAGCCTGCTGACCTTCACTGATACTTGTGCCTGCAAATTCTACTCACCAAATCTCCCTTTTTGTATATTTAGGGCTGGACTCCACGAACGGTTTTCGTCGGATTGGCGCCCAGTGACAAAAAGCAGGCCACAAGTCGGATGGAGCTGCAGGTGTCAAGCTATATTTGGACTAAATGAAAGTCGCAGGTAAAAGTTACATTACATCTGACGCGACTGGTGGATGTGAACGCAGAAAGCAGCGTCTTGATTCGATAGTCTGACAGTGTAGTTTTTTTTTTATATTTACATTTTTACATGCCAGTTACAATCCAGTGTATTTTAAACAGTAATAATGTAGAAAGTGCACAATGGTGGTTCAGTTCCATATACATTCAATCATATACATTTTTGTATCATTTATATTGCTAATAGGAATCCTACGGTCCATTATATTGACTGTGTGCTTTGTAAATTATGGGGGGGAAAGACTGTGTAGTTTTAACCTGCGACTTTTCATTCAGTCCAATTATATCTTGACGCATGCGACTCCGTCCGACTTGTCGCCTGCTTTTTGTTGCTAGGCACCGATCCGACGAAAATGCTCGTGGAGTCCAGCCAGGTACCTGAACTGCTGCACAACACTTACATGAATTGTTGGGATAAATTACTACCATTGTTGCCAAACTGCACCAGTGAAATATCCTACTGCAACAAATTAAAGGGGTTGTTCACCTTCAAAACACTTTTTTTCAATTCAGTTGTTTTTTCCCCCTGAAATAATTACTATTTTTTCAATTACTTTCCATTATTTATTTTGTACTGTTTTTCCAAAATCTAAGTTTAAAGTTGAATGGTCGTGTTTGAGCTTGACAGCTCAGTGATTCTAATGCAGAATCTGAACCGTTACAATTTTGCAATATTTAGTGGATACATTTCTCAGCAGCATCTCTGGAGTGTTAGCAACTATTGTATCAATTCTAACAGCTGCCTTTAATGATTGGGCAGCTCTGCACTAAAAAAAACAGTGGCCTGTTCCAGAATTTGGAACAAAGAAGTCACCTTTTAGAATCAAACCAGTTCTCACATTATTGCTCCCTTCCCTTAATTCTAGTTTGGGGGAGACACTTACCACTTATACATGTTATAAAGAGCACTATATTCACATGATTGACCTTTCACTTTAAGCTGCATGTTTCTTCTTTCCTTTTGAGACTATCAACTTTTCTGGCAATCGGGATAGTTGCCCCCAAAACATTATACAGTATGTCAATGTGCTTTATTGTGCTCTTCTAAGCACTTGCGATGCTTTATTCTCTGTTCTACAGCGGTATCTCAAGGGAAGCCATACAGCCCCTTAGATTCACAAATTGCTTGCAGTTTGGTCCTGCCATCTGACATTGACCAGATGCTCATGCTGATTACACTGATGTGAGTGACAGCATTGGGCCTATGTGAAATCACTGACAAAACTTAACTGTAAGTTATTTAAGTTTAAAGGAATTGTTCAGTATTAAAATGAAAACTGCCTAAATAGATAGGCTGTGTAAAATTAGACATATTTTCAATATACCTAGTTAGTCAAAAATGTAAGGTATAAAGACTGGATGTCTAACATAATAGCCAGAACATTACTTCCTGCTTTGTAGCTGTCTTGCTTTCCACTGATTGGTTAGCGGGCAGTAACCGATCAGCGACTTGAGGGGGGGGCACACGGGTCATAACTGCTTTTGAATCTTAGCTGCATGCTGAGGATCAATTGCAAACTCACTGAACAGTTATGTCCCATGTGGCTCCCCTTCAAGTCGCTGACTAGCTCAGAGTTAGAGAGCTGAAAAGCAGGAAGTAGTGTTCTGGCTATTATGTTAGACATCCAGTCACTCCAGACTTTATACATTACATTTTTGGCTAACTAACTATTTTAAAAAAAACTTTTTTTTATTTTGCTCACAAACTGTAAAACCACAACTGTCATTGAATTTATTAAACATTCTGATAAAAAAAAAGTATGAACAAAAAAAAGCGCTAAATAATCCAGAAATAAAATATGAATACCTCTAACAATTTGAGTTTTTCTGACAATTCCTAGCGATAAAAAAAATGAAAACCTCTAAAAGTCAGAGTTGATTAATAATTCGTTGAAAAACAGCTGAATTCGATTGTTAGTAAATGGGCCCCTTAATAACAATAAGCCAACACAGTTACATGCCGCACATGCCTTTCCTACACTTAGATAAACCTTAAAGTGTAAAAGGGAAAAAAACAGCTAAATCTACCCTTAGAAAATAAACCCTTAAAATGTATCTGGAAAAAGTGATGTTTTCTTCGCAAAGTTAAAATATTGTATTGTGTAGAAAAAAAAAAAAAAAACAATCATCAGGAACATTAATTTTCCTAGAAAAGATCAGTTACTTTCACATTTTGCAACACCAAATATCACGCATGCTTATAAACTACAAAGGTATTCCTAAATTATAAATATATTAAATTATTTGTACAATAATACAGTACATTATTTGTACAATGTACTAAATACATTGGGTTTTAATTCAACACAAGAGAAAAAACCTGGATAGACCTACATATTATATCTCCCAATGGGTTAAAGATTATATAATGCACATGGTATTTTCTCTTAAATCTCGTGGAAAATAAATGTGAACCATTCAGATCTTATAGGCATTAATTGCATGCTGGCATTTCTGCATGGGCAGATTTTTTTCTTTTTTCAGATAGAGATGCACTCAATCCTGGATTGTGTTTGGGATTTGTCATGCCTACTTTTCACAGACTTCAGTGGAGACATACACAAAATGCATAGTACATAAACGAGAATGAAAGGTTAAAACTAAGTAAGCTTTATCAGAAAGGTCCACCTAACTATACCAGTAAAACCTCAAAGTAGTGCTGCTCTGAGTCCTCTGTCCAAAGTAACACAGTATTTCTTTCCTTCTATTGTGGCTTCTGTATCAGACTTCCTCTAAATTAAGTTTTAGTATGTTAAAGAATGGCCAGATCAATGCAACCTTTCAATTGGTCTTCATTGTTTATTTTTTTTTATAGTTTTTAAATGATTTGCCTTTTTCTTTGGACTCATCCCAGATTTCAAATGGGGGTCACTGACCTCATCTAAAAAAAAAAAAAACAAATGCTCCGCGAGGCTACAAATTTAGAGTTATTGCTAGTTTTTATTGCTCATCTTTCTATTCAGGCCTCTCCGATTCATATTCCTTTCTCTTATTGAAATCAGTACATGGTTGCTGGGGTAATATGGAACCTAGCAACTAGATTGCTGAGACTGTTGAATAAAAATAAAAGCTGCTGAATAAAAAGCGAAATAACTAAAAAACCACGAATAAAACATGAAAACCAATGACAAATTGTCTCAGAATAGCACACACTAGGTCATACTAAAAGTTCACCGCAAGATGAACAATCCCTTTAATTCCCTTCATCAATGTCTTTAATTAATGATGACAAAAAATGGTCATAATCCTGCATCAATATTTTGGGGGGGGGGGAAGGGGTGTTGCTGTTTTTTGTTGAAAAATTCTATTCCATGTACCATGACTGGGTCTTCCACAATCTGGGCACATTTCCACTTCCATACAATATTCCAGCAGTCAGTAAGCAGCAATGCAAACTGAATGCTCCCCAAATATCTCACGCAATTAGAGGCTGTACAGAGGCTCCAGCTACTGATCAGAGCAAAGCCGTGTTGACACAAAATTAGGTTGAGTTGAAGTTGTACAACAGTGTGGGAGTTGGGATTGGAGTTAACAACCCGTAAAGGAAAAGAACTCGGGAAGTAAGAAAGAAGCCATGTTTGCACACAAGTCCTGCCCTGGTAGCCAAGTGACAGTGACAAACACAGGTAATACATTAGGTTTAAAACTATTCCAACGTCCCACCAAACTGAGCCCACATGATATACCAGGCCATTAGGCTCATGTGCGCCTTGTTTTTGGAGGAGAAGGTGTTATGCACCCCCCACCGCCACCTACAGTGTCCGGACCTCACCTTCCAGCCGAACTCTTCCCCCTCCTCCCCTACTCTTCGTCCCGGGTTCGGGCAAAGCCACGTGACGTCACCGATGCGTTCCAACTGTCTCTCGCGCACCCACGTGCTCTGCGTGCGCGATCTCGGCACTCTACGGCAGCACGCAGGGTAGGTAAGCGTGAGAGTGTACACACTTTCCCGCAGTCTATCATTGTAGCGACATGGCGTTAGCGTAATAAGCTCTATGTTAATGTAGCCGAAACGGAGACTGAGCCGTTCGTCCAACGTGGGTCAGAATCACTAGGAACTGGGGTTACCACCTGTTTAGTTTTGACCCGAACAGTTCAGTTTTTGTAAGGCTTGTTCTGGTCTGAACTTTCTGTTCGGTTTTACTAAGATACTCCAAAAAAAAAAAGCAAATCAATAAAAAATAAGGATATATTTTTCTAAATTAGCATTGCTCTGTATTTTAGAGATTTCTGGATAACTGGTTTCTGTATAATAGATCTCATACCTGTAATTAAAGTATTGGGCAGAATATAGCTAGAGATAGGGGTAGGGTTGCCACCCGGCCGGTATTTTACCGACCTAGCCGGTAAAACACCTGCCGGGGCCGGTATTACAAATTTGCTGGCAATGTAGCTGCTTGTAATACCATTTAGAAAATCCCCTGCCCGCCGATGAAAACTTACATTTTCGTCGGCTTTGGGCGGTGGCCCGCCCCTTTTGTGACGCTACTCAACATGGCCCTGCCCCTTTTGTGATGCTACTCCCCATGGCTCAACCCCTTTTGTGGTGCGCCTCATCTGCTCCGCCCCTTTTTGCGGCATGCCCCACCCCTTTCTTTTCCACCCCCCACCATGGCCGGTAATTTTTTTTTTTTTAAAAGGTGGCAACCTTAGATAGGGGTGCCACCTGTGTGGTTTTGAACTGGGCGTCAACACTTTAAAACATTGAATACTGGATAGAAATCCAGCCAGTTGCATCTAAGTAATGCAATAACCTTGCCCTGGTGTCATAACTCCACCAACATCATTGTGCCCACCTCTGATGTCATCATGCCTGTTCCTACATCACTGCCCCACCCCAATCATATCTGCCCTGCCCCCTGTGTTCGGGTTTAGCCATCAGCAAAGGTGGCAACCCTGTGTTCAGGTCTCAACTTTCTGTTCTGGTTTTAAAGGAGAACTAAACCATTAAAATTAATATGGCTAAAAATGCCATGTTTTATATAATGAACTCATTGCACCAGCCTAAAGTTTCAGCTTGTCAATAGCAGCAATGATCCAGGAATTCAAACTTGTCACAGGGGGTCACCTTCTTGGAAAGTGTCTGTGACACTCACATGTTCAGTGGGCTCTGAGCAGCTGTTGAGAAGCTAAGTTTAGGGGGCGTCAAATTTACAAGCAGAAAAGGTTTGTCTGTAATATCAGCGGATGCTACAGGGCTGAATATTAAATTCTGATGCTAGTTGCACTGGTTTCTGAGCTGCCATGTAATAATTATCTGTATTAATTACTAATCAGCCTTATAGTGTGACATTTATATTCTATGTGTACTGTATATTGTGAGTGGGTCCCTAAGCTCAGTAAGTGACAGTAGCACAGAGCATGTACAGTGAATCAGCAGAAAAGAAGATGGGGAGCTACTGGGGCATCTTAAAGGGGAAGGAAACCTCCTCGGCGCTAACCCCCCCTCCCGTGTATTGCCCCCCCTCCCTCCTCCCCCCTGGCCTACCCCTCCCGCTGGGCAAATGCCCCTAACTTGTTACTTACCCTTCTGCGCAGGTCCAGTCCAGGGAGTTCAAAGGCGACATCTTCTTCCACGCGATCTTCTTCCTCCTTTGACCGGCGCATGCGCAGTAGGATCATTTCGCCGGTACGGATCTACTGCGCATGCGCGTGACTTTTGGCGCATGCGCAGTAGATCCGTACCGGCGAAATGCTCCTACTTAGCATGCGCCAAAATGCCGGTCAAAGGAGGAAGAAGATCGCGTGGAAGAAGATGTCGCCTTTGAACTCCCTGGACTGGACCTGCGCAGAAGGGTAAGTAACAAGTTAGGGGCATTTGCCCAACGGGAGGGGTAGGCCAGGGGGGGAGGAGGGAGGGGGGGCAATACACGGGAGGGGGGAGGGGGGTTAGCGCCGACGAGGTTTCCTTCCCCTTTAAGAGACACAGATCTTTACTGCTAAACGGCTGTGGTTGTCTTGGGCTGGTACAGAAGCCCAAAACATAATGTACAACATTTCTAGCTACTTCTTTTTTTTAAGCTTTAGTTCTCCTTTAAGCCTTGTGAAACATAAACACCCATCTGGCCAATAAATGCCAAACATTTAAATACTAAGATACTCCCTTCAACATGGCTTAGTTATTATTACGTGCAATTCATTTCTTATTATTACAGAAACAATTAAAGACCAAATCATTCAATTGTATTTCTAAATTAACATTGTATTTCAGAGCTTTCTGGATAATTGATTTCTGTGTAATAGATCCAGTACCTGTAATCGTAAAGCATTGGGCTTACTCATCAGGCAAAATAAAAATAGAGGTAATGTTGCCAACCATGTGGTTTTGAACTGGAAACTGATTTTCAACTACTGGAAAAATAGGGTTTTCCATTCAGCTTGCTATGGGTTCACAAGTGGCAATTACACTGATTTTCAATGTCTGTGTCAATTTGTTGTGTTTTCACATTAAGCCTTTAGTAGCTGAATAAATAAGTTGGAAATTGTGAATAGGGATGGGCGAATTTATTCGCCAGGCGCGAATTCGCGGCGAATTTGCGCGATTCGCCGCCAGCGAATAAATTCGCGAAACGCCCGTGAAAATTTGCTGAAAAAAAAAAAAAAGCAGTTTCGCGGATTTTTCGCCATTTCGCGCAAAATTCGCGAATTTTTCGGCGAAACTGCGCAAATTCGCCCATCACTAACTGTGAATTCTGCCCAGAAGGGCTTTGTTATTTATAGATTGTAAGACTTTGGTGTGTGCCCTTGAAGTGTTACTTTGAGTCAACACTTTTCTTTGTACTGATGTATGTTGTACAAGCTTCATGTGAATAATTAATAATGGGATCTTAATAATAACACTCTCAATTGTGTTGTACCCATCAGACATTAGTTACTGGCTGCTTTCTAACTGCATTATGAATAGACAGTCACTCATTTAAATGCTGCTGCCAAAGAGGTTTAACACCTTGGAATAGAGCTAATGTGATGGGTTCAGCAGTAACTATCTGGTATAGCTTTCCATGGATGCGGGAATAATTAACAAATGACTCATCTGGCAGCTTTGCTCCTAAAAACATAGCCGACGGTTAACCACAAGAGGTTAAAGTCTGTTGAAATCCACTATAAACCCAAGTTCTGAGGGTCCTTCATACTCTACTGCTTCCTGACATCCATCCAGTTACCATAACCACAAATGGATTTCACCAACTGACAAGATTTTAATTCAGAAATTGCAATTCAACTGAATACAACAATAGTAGTTTGAAAATGTGTGCAAGAACCCCACACAAAAAGCAAAAGCATCGAGTTTGGTCCACAATTGTCTTCATTGTGTGGCAATCTTTATTGTTAAATATGTTCATGTCCCCCAATCTTATCTGTACATCGAGTGTATTATTTGTCAAGGTAATAGATCAGCAAGATAACTACAACAGCTTTCTCACCATATATTATTTCTTGTTTAAAAATAATCCACTACTTTATTATTAGCAAATATGAAAGTAAATATTAAACCAGTGTTGGGACTATGTCAGGAACAGCCAGGAATCGAACCCTGGTCCCTGTTGGGAGGTTCTGCATTACCAGGGTGAGCCACTGGAGGATCTCTGTCCTCATGTTAGACACTGCTCTGGACAGACTTGAAATATATTCTCTCCCCTGCCTCATTATCCACATGTGTCTTCCATTCCCAATTAATGACCCTTTATAAGCCTGTCCCTGACCTAAGATCCGGGCTTGATTATCTGAGCTCCTGAGCCCGATCCAGCCCCTTACTTGCGACTCCTGATTCCTGATTTCTGACTCCTGTGTCCCCTGCCTGGTTCCTGTGTTCCCTGCCTTGATTCCTGATTCCTGTTCCCACCTGGTTCCTGATTCCTTTCTCTGTGGATTCCCTGGTTTGACCTTCGGCCTGTTATCTCGACCCTGCTTGAACGCTGCCTGCCTTTGACCTTGCCTTCTCTTTGGACCTTGTTTGCCTGCCCAGACCTTCTCCGCCTGTTTATTGGACTTTGCTTTGCCTTTACCCAGGTTGTATCTTCAGTTTATACTGTTATTGATAATTCATTCATCTCCATTAAAAACTCCTTTATCATAACATGGCTTTTGCTGTTAAACCTGCAGTAAATGTTTATCACCTGGGTTATCCAGCATATAGGCTCCATTCATCCGTACCCAAACCTGACAGTTTACCCCCACCCAAAGGATCGACCTCAGGGCGATCCCAGGGTCAGGTGGGTACATAAGTTCAAAGAGAAAGTTCCTTTTAGAAAACTCTTGAAATGATGCAGTAGCTAGATTGTCCAAGCAAGCATTCAAACGTCTCTGATTCATATCATCGTCCACAGTCAAAGCCAGATAATTTAAAGTGGGACTGAGAAACCAATGGGAAAACTGTATGGATATGGACAGGAAAACAAAGTAAAAAATGAATATTCTTAAATAGACTTGAAACCAGTGGCAATAAATGAATCCAAATAAACTAGGAGCCAAATCAGAAGAGGAGTTGCCAGGGTCAGGAGCCAAAGAGGAGTTGCCGGGGTCAGGAGCCAAAGAGGAGTTGCCGGGGTCAGGAGCCAAAGAGGAGTTGCCGGGGTCAGGAGCCAAAGAGGAGTTGCCGGGGTCAGGAGCCAAAGAGGAGTTGCCGGGGTCAGGAGCCAAAGAGGAGTTGCCGGGGTCAGGAGCCAAAGAGGAGTTGCCGGGGTCAGGAGCCAAAGAGGTGTTGCCGGGGTCAGGAGCCGAAGAGGAGTTGCCGGGGTCAGGAGCCGAAGAGGATTGGCCAGAGTCAGGAGCCGAAGAGGATTGGCCAGAGTCAGGAGCCGAAGAGGATTGGCCAGAGTCAGGAGCCGAAGAGGATTGGCCAGAGTCAGGAGCCGAAGAGGATTTGCCAGAGTCAGGAGCCGAAGAGGATTGGCCAGAGTCAGGAGCCGAAGAGGATTTGCCAGAGTCAGGAGCCGAAGAGGATTTGCCAGAGTCAGGAGCCGAAGAGGATTTGCCAAAGTCAGGAGCCGAAGAGGATTTGCCAGAGTCAGGAGCCAGGGGACCACCTGATGCCACTTCTGGAACCGGGGGACCACCTGATGCCACTTCTGGAACCGGGGGACCACCTGATGCAGGAGTCCAAACAGGTAAGTTGCCAGGATCGGGAGCCAAATCAGAAGAGTCGCCAAAGTCAGCCAGCAGAGCAGAAGAATCAGCCAAGGCACCCATTACAGGTGGCGGACCAGCAGAGGCACCCATTACAGGTGGCGGACCAGCAGAGGCACCCATTACAGGTGGCGGACCAGCAGAGGCACCCATTACAGGTGGTGGCTTGCCCAGGACAACAGGAAGACCATCATGAACAGCAACAAGACTGGTAGACTCTGGAGCACCAGAACTATCAGATCCCGTAGCAGGTACGGCAGGTCTAGAAGTGGATTTGTCCTTGGGCCCAGAGATCACAGTACACAGGTCCTCACAGACTGAAGCCGGCAAGGCTGCTGGCTCGGAGCCTGGAAGCGGCAAGGCTGCTGGCTCGAAGGCTGGAAGCGGCAAGGCTCCTGGCTCGAAGGCTGGAAGCGGCAAAGCTGCTGGCTCGGAGGCTGGAAGCGGCAAGGCTGCTGGCTCGGAGGCTGGAAGCTGAAGTACTGGCACAGGAGCTGGAAGCTGAAGTACTGGCACAGGAGCTGCAGACGGAACCACTGGCACAGGAGCTGCAGACGGGACCACTGGCACAGGAGCTGCAGACGGGACCACTGGCACAGGAGCTGCAGACGGGACCACTGGCACAGGAGCTGCAGACGGGACCACTGGCACAGGAGCTGCAGACGGGACCACTGGCACAGGAGCTGCAGACGGGACCACTGGCACAGGAGCTGCAGACGGGACCACTGGCACAGGAGATGCAGGCTGGAAGGATGCTGGCACAGGAGATGCAGGCTGGAAGGATGCTGGCACGGGAGGCAGCTTTCGGGGAACCGGCACGGGAGGCAGCTTTCGGGGAACCGGCTGGGAAGCCATCACTGGGACCGGCTGGGAAGCCATCACTGGGACCGGCTGGGAAGCCATCACTGGGACCGGCTGGGAAGCCATCACTGGGACCGGCTGGGAAGCCATCACTGGGACCGGCTGGGAAGCCATCACTGGGACCGGCTGGGAAGCCATCACTGGGACCGGCTGGGAAGCCATCACTGGGACCGGCTGGGAAGCCATCACTGGGACCGGCTGGGAAGCCATCACTGGGACCGGCTGGGAAGCCATCACTGGGACCGGCTGGGCTGCTGGAACCGGCTGGGAAGCCGGAACCGGCTGGGAAGCCATCACTGGAACCGGCTGGGCTGCTGGAACCGGCTGGGCTGCTGGCACAGAGCCTGGGATGGGAGAGAAGTTTGGCTGGGAAGCCGGCCGTGGTATATTAGAAAAAGAAATAAACTGTGGTTCAGGCCTGAGACCCAGGGAGGCTGATTTATGGAAAGCAACAGGCTTAGAAGCAGACTGGGAGATAACTGGAGAGTGCATTGCAGGCAGATACTGGGAGACTGACCGACCCTTAAATTTAGTGGTAAATGCAGTTTGAACTTGATCGTCTGACTCCACATCTTCCCAGTCTTCATCATTACAGGCATCATAGTCACTCTCGTCATAAATATCCTCCCAATAACTTTCCTCTTCCTCACTCTCGTCATAGGGTACAACAGGTTGATAGATATTTTTATGGCCAACAAGTTGGGAATATCTTGGCACTGGAGGGGTAAGTTGAAATGGCTTAACAAAGCCTTGAATGACAGGAGAACTTGAGGAGGAGAAAATGTCGGAAGGGACTGGCCATAAATCACCCGTGAAGGTTGTTTTCAAAAAAGAAAGAAATGAACAGGGGTCTTCCAAAAAGTGAGCTTCTTCATCAATGCAAGCCTCTGCCCACTCTTGTGCTTTACCCCCTAAGAGGAATATCATAACGAGTCTGCTCTTCATAGAGTCTGGAGTCTGCTTGACAAAAGGAATAGAGGCAAATTTCTTACATGCGAGTAGAAAGTCAGAAAAAGTTCCCTCTTCTCCTTCATATTTTTTAACTGATGAGAGCCACTGAGCAGAGAGTTGCAGTTCACCCTGTTCAGGTGATATAGAGGAGTTAACAGCAGGCTCCTTATTGTGTGGCTTGATTATACTGTCAGGTTTGGGTACGGATGAATGGAGCCTATATGCTGGATAACCCAGGTGATAAACATTTACTGCAGGTTTAACAGCAAAAGCCATGTTATGATAAAGGAGTTTTTAATGGAGATGAATGAATTATCAATAACAGTATAAACTGAAGATACAACCTGGGTAAAGGCAAAGCAAAGTCCAATAAACAGGCGGAGAAGGTCTGGGCAGGCGGCAGGCAAACAAGGTCCAAAGAGAAGGCAAGGTCAAAGGCAGGCAGCGTTCAAGCAGGGTCGAGATAACAGGCCGAAGGTCAAACCAGGGAATCCACAGAGAAAGGAATCAGGAACCAGGTGGGAACAGGAATCAGGAATCAAGGCAGGGAACACAGGAACCAGGCAGGGGACACAGGAGTCAGGAATCAGGAGTCGCAAGTAAGGGGCTGGATCGGGCTCAGGAGCTCAGATAATCAAGCCCGGATCTTAGGTCAGGGACAGGCTTATAAAGGGTCATTAATTGGGAATGGAAGACACATGTGGATAATGAGGCACTGATCAGAATTTCATGCTTTATACACATAACTTGTTCTTCTAAATATGATGGGAAAAGGTGATTCAAATTATTATAAGGAAATGTAATTCTATTCTAAGGCACAGATCAGCGCTGCTTATGTTTTCTTTGCAAACACTTTATGGAAATGTGTAGGAATATGATTCACAAGGCAACTAGACACACTAAATGGACATCTGCGCTGGACCATAGGTGCCACACTGGTGATAACATCTGGGCAGTATGGATGCCACATTTTGGGGCAACTTCAACATTCTAAAACACCCTGCCTGATCCCTTTAATAGCCACCTGCACAGAGGTACACTGATTCCTGTGTGTACATGCTGCAGAATGCCCGACCTGCCATAAACTTAAAGAACCAAATCTGATTTACTGTATTTGTAAATTGTAGCAGACAGAAATAATTCACGTACTTTCATTGCAAAAACCAAAAGATAGATGCTTTACAAAGTGCAATGGGAAACCAGAGTTACACTGGAGGCTACTAGCTATGATATGCCAAAAAATGTCTCTTACAAGTGTAATAACCTTTATTATAGAAGAAGATTAGGGACTGTATTTCTAGCTCAGGTAAAATGGGTATTCAAGAAATCCAGTTTGTTGCTAAACTGATCAGAAATTGTTCAAATAAAACTGTACCACTGCTACTTATCAGGTTGTGGGCTAATAAACTCTTTCAGGATATTTCCTAGATAATCTAATTTCCCTACCAATGCTCTACAATGCTCTAGCTTTCCAGTCAGCTACTGCAGTGAATTGAGTACTGTAGTACACTGCATGCTTCCCTTAGAGCAGAATCTTGTTGAGTTCCTCTCCACTACCCATATAAAGCGATATACGTACAATTTTTAGTTTGGAAATACCGCAGGATGGTTGAAACTGCTAGTATAGTGAACATTTACTAAACTAGCAGACCAAATTTAGGCAAGGATGTTCACCTAAAACAGGGATCCCCAACCTTTTGAAGTAAAAGGAGTTGGGAAGCAACACTAGCATGAAAAATGTTCTTGGGGTGCCAAATAAGGGCTGTGATTGGGTATTTGGTAGCCCCTATGTAGATTGTCAGCCTACATCGAGGATCTGTTGTGCAACCAAAACTTGCCTCCAAGCCTGGAATTCAAAAACAAGCTCCTGCTTTGAGGCCACTGGGAGCAACATCCAAGGGGTTGGAGAGCAACATGTTGCTCATGAGCTACTGGTTGGGGATCACTGACCTAAAACATTGACTTTTGTCCCTCTATCCTACAAAAAAAAAGTCCTAAAGGAAGCGTTAAGTTTATTCTCGTCTCAGATTGTAAGAGCAGATATATTTATATGTATGCATCCTTCACCATTGAAATTTATACTATTCATAATTGTACCCACAATTCATTTATTTTCCTTCCATTCTCTTTATAAACTCTTACACCCACCAGCCTCTTCACTCCAACCACCTTTTCATTTCCAAGTCTTTTCTGTCAACAACACAGTACTCACTGTAACTGCATAGTTTGCTCATCCAGGCTTTTACGACAGACCAAGACTTTTTGAGCAAACCTTAGCTAGTCTGTTTTACCAGCACAGTGGACTTCATAAATATATGGATCAAGGATACATTTTTTTTGCCCTGGAATTATTTATGAAGAAGGTATTTGTGCAAATACAACTAACCATGAGGGACTTATTGGGACTGAAATGGGCAGTTTGATTTTTCTAGATTACATAGGTGGAATCAGAAGTTCCCTCAGAAAATGTGTGCACTAACACATTGAGAACTAGTCTGGGTCGATGGCACAGTAACAGTTCTTCTGATATATAAAACAAACCTCTACAGAAAAGTATAGAAACATCAATAGCAAATATTAAGGGTTACAGCAGCATAGGTAGTGCACTGATTTACGTTTCCTCTCTGAAAGCAAATCTAATAAGACATCTTGGTAGCGAGAGGGGGATTATATTCTCTTCTGCATGAGAGGATGGGTCTTAAAGGAATAATAGTGCTGCACTTTTATTGCCTTGTGTTTCCCTTACATGCATCATGCAGGGAATGATGATGAACGTGCACATAAATTACAGAGGAATGGGATTCTTTTAGGTTGAAGTATTTCCACTACTGCTTTGAGAAAAGCACAGGTTTTATTGTGAGATGGATAGACAAGCCTTTGTTGGTTATTTTACTACTAATTATTTAGCTCCATGAATCTGACTTTTATTTATTGTCCCATGGCTGTTGGCTGCCAGCTTTGTTTTCCTCAAACATTCTCCTATGTTTGAGAGACTGTACTCATTTCTGAAGACTACAATAATTGTTTATAAAAGTGTGTATAAACGATGTTCTGCTTGCCCTAGGGCGGTGGTTTTTGCACATTCTTTCAATGTAAAGTCCCTTGTATAAACACAAACCAAAGAAAGTTAGCAACCTTCCAGGTTAGTATAATTAAATAAAGCTTTAAAAAGTAAGTCACTTATCAAAAATAAATGTTACCTTCATTTTCTCAGAGATGCATCGCTAAAATTCATCACTGTTCAATACACTCTGGCAGTTATAAAAGATGAAGAAAATGAAGTACCAAATGTCATGATATTTTTGAAAATAATCAAATTAGATTTGTTTTCCATTTTCAGGCAAGAATATTGCGCTTCAAAGAAGCATTTTGTACTTTGCATAAACAGTCTATGTTGAGGCGCTGTAACAGGTCAGGACAGCCATGGCTAATTGAACGGGAAACAGAGAATTCAACCAAGAAAAGTGTTTTTTAGCAGTGCAATATTTGTTATGCACAGAAAGAGAAGAATATTTCTCTTACATGGAGCATGGTGTTTCTCATAAATAGATGTCATGGGCACTTTGGGGCAAATTCACTAAAGGGCGAATTGTTGCCAGCAACCGCTTCACCACACTCCGTGCCGCTTCGCCAGGCACAAATTTGTTACCACTACGCTAATTCACTAAAATGCTAGGCGCTTGCGAATTTTCACTGGTGTTATCAGCTGGGTGAGCATTTCATAGCAAATTTTTGCATTCATTTCTGCCTAATGGAACTTTGCTAGCACTCTTGCGCTTAGGTTCATTTGAATAGGGCGGGTAGCAAAAATCCGTATGGACGTCTTTAATAGTAATGTTGGTGCAAATGCTTGAAGTGGCCACTTTTTCAAACACATGTCCAATGAGCCATAATAAAGACAGAAGAGATCCTCTAATGCCATAGACATGAGTCCACCCTTGAACAAATGTAGCATGCCCCTCAAATTAATTAAAAAGTTGTTCACACATATATCTTTAAAGGGGACCCGTCACCCAAAGAAATTATTCAAAATCCTATTTTATCACATTAGTCAAGCAAAATGAATTTTAATTACACTATATAAATTATTTGAATCTTGTTTCCTTCAGTCTGGGATTTCAAAATTATAGCAAGCAGGGAGGAGCCATTTTGTGCACACTGTTATTAAGGCAAGTCTTGTATCATCTCAGAATCTTGTTTGTGCACCAGAATGGGGGACCCAATGTCCATTTCCATGCCCTGGATACACAATTAAATGGTTAAGAGAACGGGGGAATGTGGGGAGTGCTGTGACATCTAGGAAGTGCTGAATGGAAAGTGAAAGTAATTGTCTGCCCCGCCTCTATACCATTGGCATAGAGGAGGGGCAGACAATATTTGATTGACAGCTGAGATTTTTAAATGAGCTTACAGCAGCTATGAATGCTTTAATAAAAAATAGAAATTGGATTTCATGTTTAATTTGAAAAGGACTTTTATTATGAATGTATTTCCGGCATACAGGATATGATGTCACTGACATAAGATTGAGGAAGATGTAGCTTCCATTTTATCAGTTGGCCCTGGTCTGAGGTGGCGAAGTAAACTTTGGCCAAAAAGGTAACATTCAGTAAAATTTGCATCTTAGTGAATTTGCGGCATAACGACCGTTCGTCAGAGCGAAAAGTCGCCTGGAGATAAGGTGCGAACAAACGCTACCGATGGTCTCATTCGATAGCGAATTGTCCTCTGTGCATATGAATTGCCAATGTGCCTGCGGATGTGATTTCTGGAAATTTTTTGACCTTTAGTGAATCTGCCCCTTTGTATCAACCATACCTCCCAGCTGCTGTTTTTAGATTAAATAATCAATACGCATATATGAAAACCATATAAGCCTTGTTGGAGAGTTCAGAGCAGCGTCAAGAAACACTGCCTAGTAACAATCATACTATAACCTCTTTAACATTTTATTCCCATTTAATAAATATTGAAAATGTGTTGCTTTGGCATTTGATGGTCTGCAAAGAGAACATGTATTGCAAAAGGACATGAATTTTTTCATTATTGGAAAAATTGTACAGAGCAAGTATAAATCAGAATAGGCTTAATATAAGCGGTTTGGTTAAAGAGAACTAAACCCTAAAAATGTATATGGCCTGTAATGCCATATTTAATATATTGGACTTATTAAACCAGCCTAAAGTTTCAGCATCTCTATAGTATTAATGGACCAGGCCTTCAAAATTGTCACAGGAATACCGGCAAACCCACTACAAGTACTGCTATTCCATAACCCTCACTCAGCCAGTAGCAACCTTTAACTCGGGTCTAGAACCCCAACTACTAAATGCAGCAACACTTTTAATACCTTTGCACTGGAAACTACATAAATCCCCACCATTAAAGACTGGAACAATACAATTAGAGAAATATGCAGATTCAAGGAAATGTCTACTTCAAACCCAGATCAGATCTCTAAATTTACAGCTGTCTGGATAAGATGGTTTCTTTTCAAGGAAACAGAATCCTACAAAGCAACACAGTAGGGAAAATTATGGTCGCTAACACCCCGTTGCACTTACCCACCCACTTTCTTTACCTTACCCTTTCTTCCTCCAACTATAATCCTACTTCATTCTCCACAATACTGAAGCTTTTCATCTAGCCATTAGTGACTTAACATGTCTAACATAACAATCATTTTTCTTCACGAGTAAATAACCTTAGCAGATGACGACAATCTCTGTATAGAAAATTGTGTACAAAATACTGAATGTTTATATGATTTTGTAACCATCTCAAGCTATATATGTATATAAAGCTCTGTATTGCTGGAAGTTTACAATAAAGCAATAAATGTACAACATTTCTGACCTACTTTTTAGTTCTCCTTTAAGCTGATATATTGGTGGCTAGTCCAGTGAAACGAGCATGGTTCATTTGGAATGGCTGAATGCAATGCAATGTTTGTATCACCGTTGTAGCACTTTGCAATGCATTGTATATGATACAATCCTGAACAGTGACTGTATTACAAACCAATGAATAAAAAATAATGCATATGTTTAGCCTTGCCTGTTTAAATATTTTTTGTGTTTGATATATTTCCCACATAGGTTCAACTGTTTTCAGGCATCAAAGGCATTTCCTTTTATTTTCTGTCTTTGAGTTTGAAAGAAATGTAATGTAACTGTAGGAAAAGCTCAAGATAGAAATGCATTAAAAATAAATGTTGCTCTCCATAACTCCTCAGACTACAGCAAGTACCATTGGGAAAGCTAAAATAACAAACAGAACCCCTAAAGAAAATGTGTGGATTCTTTTGCTCCTTCCTATCTGAACACAAAGTGGAAAATAATTGTTTCTTGAAAATGTATGCATTTAGTCATAGACTAATCCTGATATAGCCTTATGTGTTTTTAGCTGCATGTACATAGTCCCTAATATAGTCTTATAAACGTATGGGTTTCTGTATCAAAGATAAAATTTGTGGTTTTAGAGGTGTCTTTTTACTTCAAATAAACTCGACACTTAAAAAACCTCAAATGTCTATTTATTAGAAAATCCGAATATAAAAACCTTCATTGAATACAATTGAGAAATAGAATAGCTTGAATTTTGCCTAGGACAACTCTCATTGACTTCTACATGAACTAGCCAGCTTTTAGATGCCGAAGTTTTACATTCGAGTTTTTTGTGCTTAATAAATACCAAACATTCGTGTTTTTGAAAATATAATTCTAATTTGTGGAGTTTTTTGCACAAACATTTGCATGTTGATAAATCACCCCCATAGAGTTGCATGCATTCATTGATATAATCGTAGGATTTTGTCCATTATGCACTTAGTGCTTAATATTAATAATATCTCATCCTGTATGCACTCAGTACCTGATGACTTTTGGCTGCCAGCCATATTTTTTCCAGCCTTACATCTTAAAGGGATGGTTCACCTTTATGTTAACTTTTAATATGTTGTAGAATGGCCATGTCTAAGCAGCTTTCCAGCTGGTCTTCATTATTTATATTTTTTTAAAAAAATAATTTTCCTTCTTCTGACTCTTTCCAGCTTTCAAGGGTGTCACTGACCCTATCTAAAAACAAATGCGCTGTAAGGCTATACATGTATTGCTATTGCTGTTTTTTTACCCATCTTACTGTTCAGGCCCTCTCCTATTCATTTTCTAGTCTTATTCAAATCAATGCATGATTGCTAGTGTAATTTGGACACTAGCAACCAGACTGAAATTGCAAACTGGAGAGCTACTGAATAAACATTTAATACCCAAAAACCACAACTAATGAACAAAGAAAACCAATTGCCCATTGTCTCAGAATATCAGTCTTTACTTTATACTAAAAGTTAACTCAAAGGTGAACAAGTTTGTTAGACAGTACTCATTTCTAAAGTATGTTTCTGTAAGGGTTACAGCGTGGAACCGCTGTGATAGTGGATAGCCATTCCATTGGGAGAGGATATGGCGGAAGCCCAGGGGTGTACCCATAGATGGTAAGGGAGGCAGACATGGTGAAAATAAAGCAGGTTTACTTGGAGCTTGCAAATAACACAGGAACAGTTCAAAATAAGGTAATTACCAGGAAGGTGAGGATAAGGAAACAATGCTGGAACAAGGCAACACAGGAGCTTGGAATCCAGGAGCTTGGGATACAGGTAAGGAATCACAGGAACAAGATACAGCGACCAGATACAGGATACGAATACAATTAATGACTCAGCCCTGAGCAAGGCTCAGGGCGGGGTTAATAAAGGGACGGTAATTGGGAATGGGAAACACATGAGGGTAAACGAGGTGGGTGGAGAATGGGGAGGAACACACTAGAAACTGACAGGTACATGAAACACAAGACACACAAGGGTAAGGATCAGCCTCAAAGAGCCCCCAGTGGCTCAAAAGAACACACAATGTCCAGAATCTGGGAAATAAAGGTTCGAGTCCCGGGCTGATCCTTACAGTACCCCCTCCTTAAGGGTCGACCTCCGGGCGACCCAACGAAAGACCCCCATCCTTTTTAGTCCAATGACTGGAGATGGGGACAAAAGTTTGCCAGGGTCAAAGGCTGGAGAGCCGCCAGGATCGGAAGCCAGATCAGAGAAGTCGCCAGGGTCAGGAGCCAGATCAGAGAAGTCGCCAGGGTCAGGAGCCAGATCAGAGAAGTCGCCAGGGTCAGGAGCCAGATCAGATGGATGGCCAGAGTCAGCCTGCATAGCAGAAGAACCAGCCAAGGCACCCATTACAGGCGGCGGACCAGCAGAGGCACCCATTACAGGTGGCGGACCAGCAGAGGCACCCATTACAGGTGGCGGACCAGCAGAGGCACCCATTACAGGTGGCGGACCAGCAGAGGCACCCATTACAGGTGGCGGACCAGCAGAGGCACCCATTACAGGTGGCGGATTGCCCAGGACAACAGGAAGACCACCACGAATAGCAACAAGACTGGTAGACTCTGGAGCACCAGAACTATCAGATCCTGCAGCAGGAATGGCAGGTCTAGAAGTAGATTTGTCCGTGGGCCCAGAGGCCATGGTACACAGGTCCTCACAGGCTGAACCCAGCAAGGCTGCTGGCACAGAGGCTGGAAGCGGCAAGGCTGCTGGCACAGGAGCTGCAGGCGGCACCGCTGGCACAGGAGCTGCAGGCGGGACCGCTGGCACAGGAGCTGCAGGCGGGACCGCTGGCACAGGAGCTGCAGGCGGGACGCTGGCACAGGAGCTGCAGGCGGGACCGCTGGCACAGGAGCTGCAGGCGGGACCGCTGGCACAGGAGCTGCAGGCGGGACCGCTGGCACAGGAGCTGCAGGCGGGACCGCTGGCACAAGGAGCTGCAGGCGGGACCGCTGGCACAGGAGCTGCAGGCGGGACCGCTGGCACAGGAGCTGCAGGCGGGACCGCTGGCACAGGAGCTGCAGGCGGGACCGCTGGCACAGGAGCTGCAGGCGGGACCGCTGGCACAGGAGCTGCAGGGCGGGACCGGCTGGCACAGGAGCTGCAGGCGGGACCGCTGGCACAGGAGCTGCAGGCGGGACCCGCTGGCACAGGAGCTGCAGGCGGGACCGCTGGCACAGGAGCTGCAGGCGGGACCGCTGGCACAGGAGCTGCAGGCGGGACCCGCTGGCACAGGAGCTGCAGGCGGGACCGCTGGCACAGAGCTGCAGGCGGGACGCTGGCACAGGAGCTGCCAGGCGGGACCGCTGCACAGGAGCTGCAGGCGACGACGCTGGCACAGGAGCTGCAGGCGGGACCGCTGGCACAGGAGCTGCAGGCGGACCGCTGGCACAGGAGCTGCAGGCGGGACGCTGGCAGCAGGAGCTGCAGGCGGACCGCTGCAAAGAGCTGCAGGCGGCCGCTGCACAGGAGCTGCAGGCGGGACCGCTGGCACAGGAGCTGCAGACGGGACCGCTGGCACAGGAGCTGCAGACGGGACCGCTGGCACAGGAGCTGCAGACGGGACCGCTGGCACAGGAGCTGCAGACGGGACCGCTGGCACAGGAGCTGCAGACGGGACCGCTGGCACAGGAGTTGCAGACAGGACTGTAGGAACTGGAGCTGAAAACGTAATGGGAGACATGGAAATTGACAGAGACAGCTTTCGGGGAGCCGACACAGGAACAGGCAGCTTTCGGAGAGCCGGCACAGGAACAGGCAGCTGCTGGGGGCCTGGCATTGGAACAAGAGGCAGCTGCTGGGGGACCGGCACTGGAGCAAGAGACTGCTTTCGGGGAGCCGGCACTGGAGCAGGAGGCAGCTGCTGGAAGACTAACACTGGAACAGGAGGCAGCTGCTGGAGGACCGGCACTGGAACAAGAGGCAGCTTTCGGGGAGCCGGCACAGGAGCAGGCAGCTTTCGGAGAGCTGGCACAGGAGGCAGCTGCTGGGGGTCTGGCATTGGAACAAGAGGCAGCTGCTGGGGGACCGGCACTGGAGCAGGAGACTGCTTTCGGGGAGCCGGCACTGGAGCAGGAGGCTGCTTTCGGGGAGCCGGCACTGGAGCAGGAGGCAGCTGCTGGAGGACCGGCACTGGAACAAGAGGCAGCTTTCGGGGAGCCGGCACTGGAGCAGGAGGCAGCTGCTGGAGGACCAACACTGGAACAGGAGGCAGCTGCTGGAGGACCGGCACTGGAACAAGAGACTGCTTTCGGGGAGCCGGCACTGGAGCAGGAGGCAGCTGCTGGAGGACCAACACTGGAACAGGAGGCAGCTTTCGGGGAGCCAGCACTGGAACAAGAGGCAGCTGCTGGGGGACCGGCACTGGAGGCAGCTGCTGAGAAGCCGGCACAGCAGACAGGACAGGCTGGGAAGCCGGCACAGCAGACAGGACAGGCTGGGAAGCCGGCACAGCAGACAGGACAGGCTGGGAAGCCGGCACAGCAGACAGGACAGGCTGGGAAGCCGGCACAGCAGACAGGACAGGCTGGGAAGCCGGCACAGCAGACAGCCAGTTGGGAGCCAGTCGTCGGGAAGGTCCAGCTGGACACTTGGGTAGCCGATGCTGCTGCGAAGCCTCCTCTCTTGGGGGTACTAGGCACGGCAGAAGCCCCATTTTGGGAGGCACAGAACATGACAGAAGCCCCTCTTCTGGGGGCACAGGACAAGGCAGAAGCCCCTCTTCTGGGGGCACAGGACAAGGCAGAAGCCCCTCTTCTGGGGGCACAGGACAAGGCAGAAGCCCCACTTCTGGGGGCACAGGACCAGGCAGAAGCCCCACTTCTGGGGGCACAGGACCAGGCAGAAGCCCCACTTCTGGGGGCACAGGACCAGGCAGAAGCCCCACTTCTGGGGGCGCAGGACAAGGCAGAAGGCCCTCTTCTGGGGGCGCAGGACAAGGCAGAAGCTGGGCCTGGACTGGAGGTAGCTGTTGCAGAGGGGTAGCAGGACCGGGAACAGAAGCAGACCGCTGTGGGGTAGAGGGCCCAGGAATAGACTGCGGAGGGATGGCTGGTGCTGGAACAGGAGCAGACTGCAGAGGCATAGCTGGCCCTGGAACAGGAGCAGACTGCAGAGGCATAGCTGGCCCTGGAACAGGAGCAGACTGCAGAGGCATAGCTGGCCCTGGAACAGGAGCAGACTGCAGAGGCATAGCTGGCCCTGGAACAGGAGCAGACTGCAGAGGCATAGCTGGCCCTGGAACAGGAGCAGACTGCAGAGGCATAGCTGGCCCTGGAACAGGAGCAGACTGCAGAGGCATAGCTGGCCCTGGAACAGGAGCAGGACTGCAGAGGCATAGCTGGTCCTGGAACAGGAGCAGACTGCAGAGGCATAGCTGGCCCTGGAACAGGAGCAGACTGCAGAGGCATAGCTGGCCCTGGAACAGGAGCAGACTGCAGAGGCATAGCTGGCCCTGGAACAGGAGCAGACTGCAGAGGCATAGCTGGCCCTGGAACAGGAGCAGACAGCGGTGGGGATTTCAAAGGCCAAGAAACTGGAGGTGGACGACCAGACACAGGCCAGATAGCAGTTTGTAGCTCATCTTCGCTCGAATCTGAATCCTCCCAGCCCACATCGAAGACTGAATCCTCCCAGTCATCGTCAGAGAGAAAATCCTGGTAGACATCATCACAGAAATGGGAGCTGACTTTTGCCTCATTCTCCCCACCCCAAGGGTGGGGAGGAACAAGATACAGCGACCAGATACAGGATACGAATACAATTAATGACTCAGCCCTGAGCGCTCAGGGCGGGGTTAATAAAGGGACGGTAATTGGGAATGGGAAACACATGAGGGTAAACGAGGTGGGTGGAGAATGGGGAAGAACACACTAGAAACTGACAGGTACATGAAACACAAGACACACAAGGGTAAGGATCAGCCTCAAAGAGCCCCCAGTGGCTCAAAAGAACACACAATGTCCAGAATCTGGGAAATAAAGGTTCGAGTCCCAGGCTGATCCTTACAGTTTCTTAGACTACAATAAAGGTGTTCTACTTGCCCTAGGGTAGTGGTTTTTAGACTTTTTGGATCCCAACTGCCTTTTGTGAGCCAACATTTGGTCACTTCCCCCAACTGTCCTCATGCTAATATTGCATATATAAAAATATTGTATCAGCCATTCTGCTTTAGTTTAAAAATATTTACAACAGCAAAAAAAGTTCGAACCAAATCTTGGGAAAAAGATAATAGGACACACTCATATATCACCCTATTTGGGGGCCCAAGTGGAAGTGTTAGAGCCTGTGGAATAAAATCTCACTGTGCTTCGATTAATGAATAAATGAAGACTCAAATATCAGAGCATGGTGCATGGCACAGTATAACAATACCTGGTGGTCTAGTGGGACAGTGGGGATGCAGCAATCCTCTTCTTTAAGTTTCGGCGCAATTATCCTTTTCTTTTTGGCACAATCTCGCTTGGTGTGAAATTCTAATATTTAAAGGCACCTGGTCCTTTTCCTGTTGCCCAACGTAGTTTCTGTTTTGTTCCAGGGTGCAATTCCTTTATTGATTCTTGTATATGACCTTTGCCTGATCCTAACTTTAGGATTGCTGCCTGTCCTGACCCTGTTGCCTGTTCTTGACTACGTTTTTGGATTCTGATTTGGTACCTTTCTACTCTCTGACATTGACCTCGGCCTGTCAAAGCAATATGGTAACATAGTAAATTAGGTTGAAAAATTACACACGTCCATCAGGTTCAACCTTTTAAGTCCATAAATAACCTGCTTAACTGCCAGTTGATCCAGAGGAAGGCAAAAAAAAAACATTTGAAGCCTCTCCAATTTTCCTCAGACGGGGAAAAATTCCTTCCTGACTCCAAAATGGCAATCGGACTAGTCTCTGGATCAACTTGTACTATGAGCTATCTTCCATAACTCTGTATTCCCTCACTTGCTTAAAAGCCATCCAACCCCTTCTTGACAAAGGGGCGTGACCCAGAAACATTGCATTCCACACAATAAACGAGCAGGGAATCCTGCAACTTTAATGCCTGTGTGCCGACCTTCTTCTGTTCCACAAAGATCATGGAGCCAGATTTAAACAGGTAAACTGAGATTCAATTTGGAGGATACTTTGCTGCAGCCACTGTCTGGCTTCATCGGCTACATCATCATTTATATTTGCATATCCAGCCATGCCTGATGACCTCGCTCAGAAGTTTTTCTTTAG
Organism: Xenopus laevis; assembly: GCF_017654675.1. Taxonomy (NCBI): domain Eukaryota; kingdom Metazoa; phylum Chordata; class Amphibia; order Anura; family Pipidae; genus Xenopus; species Xenopus laevis. The sequence continues at coordinate 96,655,989 of NC_054376.1, forward strand.
TAATGTAACTTTAGCAGTAAGTATGTGTTATCCTACTCACTCCTACATGTAATCCCACTCACTCATATGCATAATCCCACTCACTCATGCATAATCCTGATCACTCATATGCATAATCCCACTCATATTTGTAATCCCACTCATGTGTACATGTAATCCCACTCACACATATGCATAATCCCACTCATACTCACAATCCCACTCACTCATATGCATATGAGTGGTATTTTGTATATGAGTGAGCGGGATTATAAATATGAGTGGGATTATGCATATGCGTGAGTGGGATTATGCATATGATGATGCATGAGTGAGCAGGATTATGCAAAAGTGAGTGGGATTATGCATGAGTGAGTGGGATTATGCACAAGTGAGCAGGATTATGTCTGATTATACATGAGTGAGTGGGATTATTCATGAGTGAGTGGGATTATGCATGAGTGAGCGGGATTATGCATGAGTGAGCGGGATTATGCATGAGTGAGTGGGATCATGCATCCTTACTGTTAACCTTTTAACAACCAGAGTGGCAGTTATCTAAAGATTTCAAAGAGGCGTTCACTGATTTTTATTTTTATGGAGGGGTTTACATGTCCTTTAAACAATACAAAAACTATAAAATCCACATTAGATTACATGACAACACAGGACCTAGTGCAGTCTGTATATTCTGATTATTTATCAGTCTTGCTGTATCATCTTCTGGCAGATATTATATATTTTTTGTGCTCTTTTGACAATTTATGACGATTCCTAAGCAGCCCAGACCACACTGAGCATGTGCACAGTCTTGTCTTGCAAAGATGTTTAACAAAGTTACAAGATGACAGCCATTGTGGCCAACTTTGAAAGCATAAATCATTTGTTTGATTATGCTTTGTGGTTCAGTAAATTCATGTTTATGTTTAGTATACAAAATACAGCATTTCTAGCCTTATTCTATTTTAGACTTTCCTTGTCCTTTAACCCCTATTTTATTTATTATTTTCCTTCCGCATTTTTTCCATCTCTGTTTCACTGCAAATTTGTGGCTATGTTCCTGAAAATAAACCAATAATTAAGAAATGAAGCGATTAACAATTTCTGTCATCAGGAACATATGACAGCTTAACATTTCTAAATATAAGTAATTGGTTTTGTTTGATGCAATATTCTAGAATATTCTATGTATGTCAGAGTCTATATGGTATAAAGCTCAGTGCAAAAAGAATACAGTCAGTTAATATAATACTGTCTCTATACAATATTCCTGGCTCTTAATTAAGGCACAGTTTTTTTATTTATTTTTTTAAGTTTTGTCAGTTATGGCCACATTCTCCCCACCCACAAAGGAAGAAAAGAAATCAGCTTTGTTTTTTTTTGGTTTTTAAAAAAGGGGGGGATAATTGGTGTCATGTAAAGAGACTGAACCAATTAAAAATACAGGAAGGCAGTCAAATGTCATGTTAAGTAATCCATAAAGCAATCGTGCTGCATGCTATGCATACTGTTCCCATTTTTCATTTAGCGTGCAGGGGCTAAAAATAAATGAATTGTGATCTGACCCCAGACATGTTGCCTTCGCAGTTAGAAAAGGCTGATTGGAATCACGGATTGCTTGGACAGTGAGCAAATGGAAATGTTTTCTGTTTCTAAGCAGTGATGTCAATATGGCTATGGTCTGTTGAATCCTAAACATTTCATAATGAACAAATGTGATGGCAGGCTATAGTGTGTTTAACCAATGGTGTGCTGCTTTTGTACAGCTGCTGGGAGCCATGCTTATAATGAGGATATATATAGCACAAATAGGGCAAGTGTGATGACATAGAAAGCTCTCGTATCTATATCCAAGCAGACCATTAGGTAAATGTACAGTGGGCAAACAATTGTCTAAATAAAGGAAACTAATTCAGCATTTGAGTGGAATGAAACCAGTGTAATTCATAGAAAAAAGGAACTGGGGCTTCATTTACAAAGGGTTATGCACAACTGCAGGGCCGTGAAATATTCTTGAGACCCTTTCATTAAAGATTTCTACTTAGAGCGTTCACTGCTGCTACCAAACTCTACATCCTGCACCAGATTAAGAATACTGTGCTAAGGGGTTGTCCAAGTCATTTTTTTTTATGTGTTTTGTTCCAGGCTTTTTTACCAGTATACAATTTAGGAGTGTGGCCTTGCAGCCTAGGAGAGTGACACTCACAAACAGAATACGTTTGTATAAAATCTTATAATGACTAAAGCTCCTTTTCTTGCTAATCTGACATTTTATTAGTTCTGTCAAACACATACCGTTCCTTTATGGTTGGTCTGTCTACAACTAATTGTGGTATCCTGTAAAATAATGTAGAAGGTCCTGGGAAAAGCTTATCACTAAGAACTGATTATATTAGCTTTAATCTGGGGAAAAAAGCCTTAATTGAAATCTATACATTGTATTGTATGCACAGTGGGCCAGTTACACTCGACTTATAGATAAACTACAGTACATAAAGAAGACAACAGATGATTGTATCCCTGGTGGTCAATCCGATTCATATTATGTGTATATATATATATATATATATATATATAGCGTAGTTAAGAGCACTCACGGGTATTGTGAATAAAGGCTTTTATTGGAGTATTACAATCTACCCCACATCAACGCGTTTCGGTTCTCTCTGAACCGTCGTCAGGATGTACACAAATATATATATATATATATATATATATTTATATATATATAACAAACAAGGGAAAGTTGTGCTCACCACTATTTTTTAAAACCATTAGGCGGGGGGTGCAATGAGGCTGTGACCACAAAATACATATAGTCAAACACAAGAGTCCTCTGCACTCAACCCATTATCAATATATTTAAGACAGCGACATTTTGTGCATACTGCTACTGAAAAATGCCTTACCCTTTAAACAAAACAGGGATTGTTTGTCCATATATTGCAATATATTTAAATCCCACCCTTCCCAGCTATAGTCAGGTGATCCCACTGGTGTCTAATAAAAGGGCAACCAAGTTTGGGGGTTTACTTTGAAAGCAGCAAGTAAGTTGCAGGTAAAACTTAGTCCCTTTGTAAAATGTATAATGAAGCAATAGAATTCTTAATGAATCAGATAAAATCGAGCATAGGACTGGCCAGATATGGGATGACTTTGACGTAGTTGGCCAGCTTAAATATATTGCAATATATGGACAAACAATCCCTGTTTTGTTTAAAGGGTAAGGCATTTTTCAGTAGCAGTATGCACAAAATGTCGCTGTCTTAAATATATTGATAATGGGTTGAGTGCAGAGGACTCTTGTATTTGACTATATATATATATATATATATGTGTATATATATATATATATATATATATATATATATATATATATATATATATATATATATATATATATACAGTATATTGCGCATTGTACCTACATTATTATCATTAAACTGCCAGTCTTCTTGTTCTTTCTTCACTAAGTTGTTTTCCCAGTAAGCAGGCTCTCCCTGGCAAGAGGTAAAGGCATTCATCATTTCCAAACTAATGTATGTGCTTGCAGTGGTGGCAGCTGATTCTACTCTAGATGACAGTGATGCATTGAAAAAGCTTTGGTGCAAATGTTGTCAAGCCAGGGAGTAAAGCCGAGCAGAGAAATCCATGGTGTATACAAGAATGACAAACTAGATGAACAAAATAGTACAAATTAACAAATTATATATAAGACATGGGGAACTGACATTTGGGTTAAGGAAAACAAAAACAAAGTGAACGTAAGAACTTAATTTCTTATAGAGCCAATTTTGCATATCCTTTTATGGCCCCTAGAAAACTAAAATAAATTGTAAGCCAGTCTAATAATCAAAGATGGTGCCTTCGACTGTTTTCTAGGTAAAGGTATAAAGGCCTGGAGTTGATATTAGTTGGAACTGGTTGCAATTTGAATTAACTTCAGCAGAAGAAATGTACATTTTCATGAGAAAAGCAGATAAATCCGAGTATGAGATTAAGGGGCAGATTTACTAAAAGGCGAAGTAACTAACGTTACTGCTTTCAGGCACTTCGCCGATTTACTAACAGGCGCTAGCAGTCATTAGCACTCAACCGTCAGGCGAATTTTCGCCAGACTTGCCTTCGCCAGCTCAGAACACACAAAGTAAATTGGAGTTCATATATCTTACTCAATCTTCTATTACTAACATCATCATCATCATCATTTATTTATATAGCGCTGTCAAGATACGCAGTGCTTAAGTAACATCATATTTTCAGTGGAAAAAGTTTGTAAGTCCCACAAAACGCTGGCGTCTTTTCCTTTTTTTAGAGTTATAGACTGCAAAAGTCCTTAAAAAATGTTTTGGGTAAACAGGTTCCCCCATACATTTTCCAACATATGGCACATAAACTATACAGTGGGCTCATGTGTAGGGCATTATAACAACTCTATTTTCTTTATTAAGGTTCCCTGGACTTGTGTAATATAATGTATTTGCTGCAACATATACGTCCATTCAACTTTATAATTTCCCGCTGTATGCAAACTAGCCTGAGCGAAGACCATTAACGAAGTTGAACACTAAGTTGTACACTAATGCATCTTCGCTTTGATTGGTGAAGTAATGCTAGCGAAAATTCGCCAGCGTTCGGCGCCCTGGATGCAACTTTGCATTTTAGTATATTAGCGTTGTCTGAGCGAATTTTCATGTGGCGAAGTGTCGCGATGGCTGCGAAGCCATGGCTGGCGAATTTTCACCACTTCGTAAATTTACCCCTTAGTCTTGTTTTCGGAATGTCAACAATTTGACATTCACAATTTGTATTCCCATATCCCTTAGTTGATAGCATCTGTTGAAATTTAGACAAGAGGGGTTGGGGTTTGGATATTACAGTGAACTGATATTACAGGCATAAAGGTTTGTTTCACTAGCCTGGTGGCAATGGGGGGGGATGAATATTTATTAGAGAAAGTCTTTTATTATTCTATTTACACAGTGCAACACTTTAAAAAAGAATCATTAATCTTTCTTATACCTATCCCAGTCTAATTTACATACCACAAACCCCTATATAAATGTTGGGGGTTAATCTAATAACTGTGGGAGGAAACAGGAGCAATGAGCTGAAACCTACTGAGCCACAGACATACAAAGTATATGCAGAACATGATTCTCTCCAGTGTGGGCATAGTTTATCATATTTAGAGTACAGACTCTAGAGTGATGAAGGACTTCCTTGCCTGTAGGGTTGTTTTATAAAAGGAGACTAAGGAGGAAAGGTTGGCTAACTGCAAAACTAGTACTAGACAGAATAGGTTAAAATTGAGAAATGTAAAGATCAGGTTGACTGGGTTACATAAATGTCACATATAAAAATGTAATTTCAAAAACATTGTAATTTGTTATGCACTTCTATTTAGCACATTGCAGTTTTATCAAATATATAGAGGCTTTTGCATATTAGAAGAAAAACTGCTGTGGGTTGCTTTGCTTTATAAGCACACATTGTGCAAGATTTAATTCAACGAGAAAAGTTCATCTCATGGTTTTACTCAGTAGAAGTCCATAGGGAATTTTGGAATTGAAGGGGATGGTTTTCTCATTGTATTGACTCTGACTGATTGACACAGTAACAGAGTGGGCTTTTGAAGGGGAAAATACTACAGTATATTGCAAACCACTGGTGTTAGTAAAAACAATGGGTCAGATTCAGTTAGCTGATAAAGACTTTTCTCCATAAGGTGGCCATAGAAGCACCGATAATATCGTATGAAAAAAATCTTCGTACTATATTCAGTGTGTGTATGGTGGAAAACGAGCTGACTGATATTGGCAGAAGACTTGGATATCTGTCGACTCGTCGATCGGGCTGGCCGGTAAAAATTTTGATTGGGCGCCTTTGTAGGCACCTAAACATTGACCTTTGTTAGTGCTGAATTGTCCCATACAGGTAGAATTCTATTGTTTCTACCTGTATATCTGATAATTCAGCTCTATATGTGTGTATTGAAACAAACAATCTTTCTTGGAAAAATCTTTTCCAAGAAAGATGGTAATTGTTACGTCTATGGCCACCTTTAGTAGCCACACCTTTAGTAGCCATAGACGTCCAGATTGTCCCATAGAGCCAGATGCAGTTCAGTGAGAAAAACAAATCTCACTGGTTATCCCATGAAGGTCTATGGGAAAAACTGAACTACCAGAAAAGTTTTTTCTCCTCAATCTGAATCTCACCTCTAAAGGTGGCCATAGACATAACATTTCTTGAAAAAGATCTTTCCAAGCAAGAACGTTCATTTCAATACACACGTGTAGAGCTGAATCATTAGATATGCAGGTAGATATACATGTAGAAACAATAGAATTCTACCTGTATGTGACGATTCAGCACTAACAATGGACGATGTTTTGGTCCCTTCAAAGGCACCCGATCAAAATTTTCCATCCAGCCCGATCAGCGAGCCAAGTCTTCTGCCGATATAGGTCGGCTCTTTTCCCACCATACACGCACCGAATATCATACGAAAATTTGTTTCGTACGATATTATCTGTGCGTCTATGGCCACCTTTAGTTGTTATGTGACAAATTATATTTTTCACATAATAAACTCTCAATCTGGCCCAATATAGGCAACATAAGGGGTCATTTATCACCTCTTAGGCAAAGTGCAGTGCATCTATTTTTTACACTTTGTACATGTCATTCAATTATATGCAACGGCACATGGAATGTTAAAGCAGGGACAACAAAACAACCACAAAGAATTGCTGTTGGTATGTCAGTCAAATTGTGAAATCATACAAAAATAGTCGCTGGTGTATGCATTCATGTGAATACAATTATTAACATACCCACAACGATTTCCATCTTGGAAGCTTAATTCAGCTCAGTATTTATATCAGCGATAAATGCATATGGGACAATTCTAATGCTAAAGCTGATATTTTGCGTTTTATAGCCCTGAAAATGTTACAGCACTTTGTGTCGTTGTTGTGTGTGTGTTCTTGTTGATGCAGCTCTAGGTTACACTATCTCTCTGACACAGAGAATGCTTATCATGTGCTGTTGCTCTTTCCAGCTTGATAACTTTTCCATTAACACTTTCCACACTCAATCCTTCTGCCCTGTTAGTGGTTTTCCTGGTTTTCTAAAATGCTCTAATAATTTGAGATTTATCAATGAACCACAAAAGCCTTTTATGCCAAACTTCACCATGTAAAAGTTGTCGAGGTGCTGTAGAAGTCAGTGGGAGCTGTGCTGATCCTATGTGTCCATTTTTAAACCAATCAGAATGTTAGAGGTTTTTCAGAATTTTTTTCGCTACTAATTGGTCTAGAAACATGAATTTAGGGATTTTAAGGGTTTTTTCGGATCAGTCAGCACTTTTTACATTCATCCTTTTTTTAATCAGAACTAGAACCAGTTTTGCATTTAGTTGTGGTTTCAAAAACTTCTAAAACCAGTAAAATCCAACCTTTAATAAATAAGCCTCATAGTTTTATTTGCATTAAAGAGCTATGACTTCATACTTCAAGGGAATCAAAGCTGGCAGTTCATGTAGATGAATTGGAGTGCCAGTGGAAAGGTAGAGAAATTGCAGCAATTTGAATGGTATACATACTGTAGATAAGGAGGCCTGATGTATGGTAATTAATTGGAGCAGAATTGTTTTGGAGCGGATTTGGAATCACTGCAGTGGCAGCACTGAGAAGAGGGGGACTGGTGCTACTTTAACTTTACTATCTTCGACCTGCTTCACCGCATACAATTACTGTTGACCTTCCTCCCAGTACTGCCACTGCTCTAGAGCTGGAGCTTTGCAGTCACCGATGTGTTCACCTAAACTTGTGCTTTAGCACTGTAGGCCTCAAAGAAAAACAAGTGAGCCAAACCTATGGACATTTATCATATCTACACTGTGTTACCTGTTGATTGTTGCAGCAGTGAGGTTCTCTTATTCTGCAGATATCTTCTTATAGCTATTCTATTCATTCTGCTATAGAAAAAACTTCCATCTGCCCATGCTGAGCAGTTTGAAGTAAGCCTACATGCAAGAATAAAGATGGACATCAGGAAAGTGCAGGATATAGCAGGATATCAGCAGACAAGTATAGTACAGGATAAAGGAGGATACCAGTAGACAACTAGAGTACAGGATAAAGGAGGGTATCAGTAGAGGAGAGTACAGGATAAAGGAGGATATCGGTAGAGAAGGAGAGTACAGGCTAAAGCAGGATATCAGTAGACTAGAAGAGTACAGGATAAAGGAAGATATGAGTAGACAAGTAGAGTACAAGATAAAGGGGGATATCAGACGAGAAGGAGAGTACAGTATAAAGAAGGATACCAGTAGAGAAGCAGAGGACAGTATAAATGATACCAGTAGAGAAGTAGAGTACAGGATAAAGAAGGATACTAGTAGAGAAAGAGAGTACAAGATAAAGTAGGATACCAGTAGAGAAGCAGAGTACAGAATAAAGGACGATATTTGTAAGGTCACACTCAATCAATATGATTAATGCCGATATTCCCAGGCCCTGTACCTTTGTAAAACACTCCTTCTGTACCGTTTATTATCAGCCATCAATTCTCAATCTAATGACATTTATTTTCTTATTTATTTACAGTGCTACGCAATATGTTGGCGCTATATAAATACATGTTAATAATAATAATCTACTGTATGTGTAACTGCTTTATCCACATTGCCTGCCTTTCTTAAAAATAGAGATATTCTTTTTGTCATCCTTCTTACTTTTTTCGATTCATTGAATTTTGAATGACACATTTGGGCCAAGGAAGTAACACAACCAGAGAAAATAATGTTCTGGGTCAAAGGCGCTTGTTTAGAAAGACACAATTTGACAGACTGGAACAAACTTGTAAACTTTGTATAAAACATATTCACATACTTTTAGCAAAACGGAACTATTTGTGGCACCGTGTTCCTGAATTCTGCCCTTTGTGCCTTTAGACATGCCATACTAAAAGGCCAAAGGATTCTACCGGCAGCAAGCATGGTAACATATGAAAAAGAGAATTCATCATCATCATTCCAGTAACATATTTCAATGGAATGTGAGTCACCTAAAAAATCATTATAAAAGCAATTTTTTTAAATTGGGCATAACAACCTGATTTAACCATATTCATGAAGTCGAAATAGTACTAGTAGTAGTAATAGCACATGGGGTTTCCACTACTGATTACATTTCAAGCTTTCTTGAGCTACTTGTGTACCTGGAGAACCCACACATACAAACGCCCTAAGGGTGATGTCTGACAGGGAGATTTGTTGCCTTCAATAAAAATTACAAAACCGCGGGACGACAAAATTCACGAAGAAGCTTCTTCACCAGCAATAACTGAAATTGGTTCCTAAAACGATGAAATCGGTGGTAAATCCTTCGCATTACAAATTCTTCCAAAGTTTTCTGACGAGGCAACTTCGGGCACAAGAACTAATCTATTTATAGGTTTTACAACCAACAATTTCAGTTATTGCCGGTGGAGAAGCATTTTCAGGAGATATGTCACTGCAGTTATGTATTTTTATTGTGGGCAACAAATCTCCCTGTCAGCCATGGCCCTAAGCCAGCACCCAATAGTACAAGGCCTCAATGCATGTTACCACCATACGGTTACTATAATATACACACACTCTAGTGTTCAAATTACATAAAGCCAGTGGGTAGCAGCAAGAGCCATTCTGTTGGTAAATGCAGTTAGACATAGGTGTTTTCACATGTAGAATCAACAGAATACTTTTATAGAGAATATTAAAATCACTATAAAATGATTAACATATAATAACAGACTCATCAATATTTCATACAAATATAAAAGGGGTCTGATACAATTTCCAATGAAAATTGCATATCTGCCAGGCAAGATGCACTTTATATTCTTTTCTTTATTGCGGTTGGGCACAATAGCTTTTTTAACTTGGTTTTATGAGAGAGAGCTTCCCTATAGGCAACAAGGATGCAATATACTGAGAACTTGCAGTAAAACAAAGAAACGGCAAGCAATTCTTATAAATAGTGTTTATTTCATTTTTAAATGGTTTAGTGGAATACAGCGATCAAGCACTGTGTGTAATGGAAGCGCTATCTAAACAGATAACATTTGGTACATCCTAGGTAAGCTGTGAAACGATCCAATCTAAGAGACATCCCTTCATTAACATACAGCCTTGTGTCAGGTCAAACATTCTCTCCAATCTGATTAATGATGGCAGAGTGATGTCAAATGGAGTCTGTGAAAAGTAGGAAATTAGAGCAGTGAAAGAATCATTTTTCTTGTCAGAGGCAAGCATCACATCTTTTTCTCGCACTTAAGATTAATATCAGGACGCAAACAATCGCTGCAATGCCCACAGAGCGGTGAAAAAAAGCTGCCAGTGTAGGCAGTGACAATGCACTTAAAATAGATAAATGCAGTTAATTAGCGAAATCATATAAGTGACATGAAGCTGCTCAGGACGCGGCTCAGTCAAAGTCTAAACAAGCTATTTTAAAACAATTTACAAATTCAACTATTTCCAGGTTGTCAGCTCGCTCCAAAGTTAATGGCAGATAAGCTGTGTCTTGGTGCTGGCAGTAAATTGCTTTCTTTATGGCACTCGGATTTTAAATTAAAGTTTATAAGAATGCAGAATTTTAATGACTACTCCACCTATTAAAAAACCTTTCCGTAATTAATTGTTACATGACCACTTGTATTAAGTACATGTGCCCCATTACCAACACCAATAAAACGCTTTAATCATCATGAAATCCCTGCAAGAATGTAACCCCCCGCCAAGGTACAAGTTTATGTAATTCTGTGCTGAAGCTGTGAAAGAAAAGTCCCATTTTGGGGTGAAAGGAATTTTCCTTGTGGGGAGGGGGGAATTATGAACAGAGTTTATGTTCTCTGACCCAAAATGTTAGTGCTACAACCATTGAAGTAAAAAAGATAAAGGGTGTGCCATTACTGCACTAAGGTTCACTCTAGTTGAAGATAAATGGCATGATTTAAATTAGATTTACAACTCACTAAAGGATGACAGGCCGATTTTGAAAGTATTTGGCGTAACTGCGATAAAGTGCATTTTGACAAATCGGACGCAGTTGCACAAATACAATGCAATTATGTCCGATTCGATATCTGAGTTGCACCTGAAATGATGATGGAATTCTGGGATAAAAATCCATTCAAATTACTGGCCATTTCAGTTTTATTTTCAAATAAGTAACCATCTTGCTGAGGTCTCACCTCATCAGTACATGCAGGGCATAGCAACTGCGGTATCTCAAAGCAAAGCTGCTTGACATTTTCTATAATAAACATGACAATATCCATTGAGGGTTATAGTTCCTTAATATAAAGGCTCAGTCAATCATGGGTATATAGCAACATGTCAAGGAATAATTCAATAAACCCTGATAGCTCCAAGCTATCCTTTATGTGCTATAAATAATTATAACGCGTGTACTCTGATAATCTCCCTCTCTGGGAGTAAAGTACAAAAATGCACAGAGAATAAAAATGTAATAATAGCAAAGTAGACAGTAGCTTATGTTTGAGGAAATGATATCTTTATGCTTGTTAAAATATCTCTGAAACAAGCACAGCTGAGAAACCATCATAGCACAAAGCACAGACAAGCAAGGTAAAGGCAAAACCTAGTGCACCCCAGATATATATAGTTTTGCCTAATGTGCATCTATATGTAAGTACCCAAATGGAAACTGTTAAAGGGGTTGTTCACCTTTAAATTAACTCTTAGTATGATGTAGAAAGTGATATTCTGAGACAGTCTGCAACTGGTTTTCATTTTTTATTATTTTGTTTTTTATTTATTTAGCTTTTTATTCAGCAGCTCTCCATTTTGCAATTTCAGCAATCCGGATGCTAGGGCCTAAATTACCCTAGCAGCCATGCATTGATTTGAATAAGAGACTGGAATATGAATAGGAGAGGCCTGAATAGAAAGATGAGTCATAAAAAGTAGCAATATATTTGAAGCCTTACAGCGCATTTGTTTCTTAGACGGGTCCATTTGAAAGCTCGAAAGAGTCAGAAGAGTCAGAAGAAGAAGGCAAATGATTATAAATCTTTGTCGGGGGTTAGCGCATACGGAACCCGGAACCGCACGTTTATGCACAAATGCAGCGCACCGGAGCGGCACGGGGGGCCGGAGGGGGGCCTTTGACAGTAGCCCAATGGGCCCCAAGCCCCCCATTCCGACCCTGCCTTTACTGAACTGCACACCCATAGGAATACAAGACAGCTTATTTTTTTATGAATAAGTGACCCCTATATGTAATGAAAGGCACACAGTTTGCCCATGTGCAGTAACCAATAAACAAACAAAGTGTGTGTTTTTAACTGGTCACCATTAAATGCTACCTGTTGATTAGTTACTACTGGTGCAAACTTTGCATATTTTATTACAAAACCCCATATGGGTGCTCAAAAAGGCAACAGCACACACAATATTCTATTGGTTTTATTAAAGAAAGTTCCACCTAATACATTGGTATAGAATAGTATTGATACTGGTATGTCACTGTTTTACTGCTGCACAATAATTGTTTCATAGTAAGGCTTATGCTTTTCTGCTCTTGGCTTCAATTACATACAGAAATGTTGTGTCCTGTGTACACTCAAATGATTTACTTTATTATAATGAACTGCTTATCAAAAGGTTTTTCAAAATTTCAAAATGAAATATTTTCAGAGGGATGAAAACCTTGCATTTTTCAAGATTTATTATGCTCCTAAACTGCTAAAAATATGAATCAGGAAATACTCCAGCCATAACCTGTCCAAGTCATGTAAAAGTCAATGGCAAAGGTACCTCTTACAACTATAAGATGTTTTCAAAGGTTTTGGACTGTTTGACGCTGTTTTTTGTTCGAAAAACTCGGGAAAAAAATTTTGGCCAACATTTCGAAAAAGTCACGTGATTCAAATTGTTGTATGATTTTGTCAAGACTTTTTCAGCATGTACAGTTTTCATAAAATTAGTAAAATTAGTATATTAAGTCTAATCATGGTCGGGAGTTTGGTCAAATTATTATTTTTAAAATAATGAGAAAAATTGGCGTTTGAATAAATCCCCCCCCTAAATATTTTCTACTACATATACATCAAGTTACTGTGCATTCCATTTCCAGCTAATAGTTGACTGCATGTACTATCTGTATTACCTGTATTTCCTGTTTCCTGTAATTTTCAGAGATTGATTTTAGGTTAGTTTTTAGATTTTGCTGATTGAGCTAACTGCTTCATCTTGGCTCCATAGTCTGTTACTGATGCAGGTTTCTCAGGCTGGAGGATGGATTCTGCCTTAAAACATGCAACTTCTCCTGTAGTGAAAAAACTCTAGAAAGGGTATGTTTATCTTAGGTACTGTATGTACACATCTGCCACACTTATCCACTTCCAACTATATTGTATCACAAGTTGTAATTATCCTTAAACATGCATTATCCCTTTAAGAGGTGTCAGACTGTGACTTTTGATATACAGGTATGGGACCTGTTATTCAGAATGGCGTGACCTGGGGTTTTCCATAAAAAGGGGCCTTTCCGTAATCTGGATCTCCATACCTCCAAAGGACCAGTAACATCAAAAAAAATTAAACAAAACATATGTTAGTATACATTGAACAAAACACCTAATTAAACTTTAAAATCACAAAGTCTTTATCAAGAAATTACTTACCGAAAGTCTGCTTGCGCTACTCTTCAGAAAATGCGATCCATCGTGCATCGATCGATTGCTCCTCCCTGCCTTCCTTATAGGAGATAGCCAGGGAGGAGAAATCAAGCACCACACAATGGATTGTCACCCTGTCCTATTTTTTCACATCAGTCAAGCAAAATGAACTTTAATTACACAATACAAATTATTTGAATCTTGTTTTCTTCAGTCTGGGAATTCATAATTATAGCAAGCAGGCAGGAGCCAATTTGTGAACACTGTTATCAAGGCAAGCCTTGTATCATCTCAAAATCATGTTTGTGCACCAGAATGGGGGACCCGATGTCCATCCCCGTGCCCTGGCTACACAATTAAATGGTGAAGAGAGCAGGGAGAATGTGGGGAGAGCAGTGACATCTAGGAAGTGCTGAATGGAAAGTAAAAGTTATTGTCTGCCCCACCTCTATGCTTAAGGCATAGAGAAGAGGCAGACATTATTACAACAGCTATGAATTCTTTAATGAAACATAGAAATTGGATTTCATTTTTAATTTGAAAAGGACTTTTATTATAAAGTTTTTTTGTGTCTGGCTGACAGGCCCACTTTAAGATTCTAATGCACTTTACTTATTTCAGTCAATGCTCACAGGGGGGTATTTATCAAAATCTGAAAAGTTCTCAATATTTTCTAAAAAAAAAAACCAAATCAAACCGAATCCGCACGCACAGACTTTCCCCCCTATTTATCAATACATTTTCATGAATGTTTCTTGTGCGGAAAAAGTTATGATAAAATCGTTGAATAAAATCCGAATCCTATAATTTTTTCAGATTTTCTACTTGAAACCTACACCCGAAAGATACAATTTGTTAGGAAAGCTAGTGCAACTCAGAAAATCTTTCAATTGTACCTGCTACATTAAAATACAAACAGTAGCAGTGATAGTGATAGATTATTACCATAATTTTCCTCTGTCCTTCTAAAGATGAAGAATACCACTGTATGCAAAGCTCCTCCTCCAGTGAATTGGTTGCTATATGTACATTCGGGATATCTTGTTTAGTATCTATAAAGACAGTGGCTGGTCTCTTTAGTGATGATATTGCTGGCTGTAATTTCTTGCTCTCTGAAGCTGTCTGCAACACAGATCATTAGTGTTATTTATATATATATTAGAAGGAAAACAGCACTTGTAGAGATCACCCCCATACTGCTGGACAGCATGGAACAAATGTGTTGCAATATATAGGAGAAGACTCATTTAGCTGTTTCTCTTGATATAACAGAGTAACACCACCTAGGAAGTGGCACAACATGGATCTAAGAGTTCCATGCTGTTTCTCATAAAGTTGCTCAGGAAATAATTGAGCAGATGGCAGATGAGCAACTTTTAATTAGAGGTCAAATAATTGTTAGAGAAACAGAGATATCAGGCCATCATTGGAGACATAAATCTTTTAATTATTACAGAGACAGATCTGACAAGCTAGGTGATAAAACTGGACAGGGGAGGTTGTACAACTAACAATCACATGAGAAAAAGAATCAAATGAGCCCTACTCCCGTGGGTATGTTTTTCATTATTACATATGGATATACCTACTGAGATGAGGGATTACATTTGGCTTTATTTTGCTTCTGCTGGTGTAGAGAAGCAACTTTATCAATTCCACTCAGGGATATATTTAGAGCCTCATGGGCCTTGATACAAAATCCATAGGGCATCCAAACATCTAAAACACAGAGTTTATTGAAATTCATAGCTATATAGGTAAATAGGCAGAGTTAGTCTCTACATATTTAAGTTCATTACCAACCCCTTCTGGTCATAGACACTGTTCTGTTAAATATAAGAGCTCCAATTAATATAAAGGCAGATGTATTGGGAAAAAAGGTTAGTACCGTCCATGCCTATGCTCTCATACATTATTGTTGGTTTAAAAGAAAATAAAGAAAGATTCAATTCTACTTATAGACCAGGTATTTTCTCTGTATCTGTTAATTAGAACCTAGGCCTTTAAATTTAGGCTAGAAATATGTTGAATGGATCCATTGAAAGAATGATTTATGTATTTTTCTTATAGAGATTGTTGCGGTAGAAGTGTAGAACAACTGAATTCACCCTGACATATTCCAATCATTACTGATTCTGAAACAGTGATTGCAAGCAACAAAGCCTCTTTTCTATAACAAATGAAATAATCAAAAGATGTTATGCTTGTTAGCTATCTGCAATAGTGAGGGCAATGTGGGATTACGGGCCTGCACCTGTCAGCCTGTGACACTTGATCAGTGGAAACCAGAATACTAATTCCTTCAAAAAATGAACAAATAGGTTTATACATTTTAATATCATGCCTCTAGCAGATGTCAGATGTGTTTAATGTGCAGTTGGCTGAAATTGCTATTAACTAGTGATGGGCGAATGGGCAGTTTCGCTTCACCGGAAAATGTGCAAATTTACTGCGAAATTCGCGAAACGTCGAAAAATTCACGAAACACATTGAAGTCAACGTGCGTCAAATTTGGTCCAAATGTTATTAAAGTCAATGGGCATCCGAATAATTTTAACACGTGATAATTTTTATGCACGAGCCTATTTTGACGGTTGCCAATTTTTTCTTTTGACAGATAAACAGATTATGCTACAAGATGATTCAGCTGAGGGGCTCATTTAAGACTGTGGGCACAGGTGCTTGTTAAAGCATCTGTAGAATTTTTTGAAATACAAAATTAGGGTGGTTATTTAAATCTGAAAATTCCTCACTATTTTCATAAAACCACTTTGACCAAACTCCCATCCACATTTTTACTGTATTTATCAATAAATGAACCGGAAAAAATCTGGTGCGGGAAAATATTCAATAAAATTGTGAAAAAAATCAGAGTTGTACTATTTTTTCGGATTTGACTCCAAAAACTCAGATTTTTTCGGATTATGGTCTGAAAACTACAAATCCCAGCGCAGATCATGATATCTTCCGATTGTAAACGGGACATCTGCCATTGACTTCTACTTGACCTCAGGAGGTTTGAGATGGAGTACTTTTTAATTAAGACTTTAAGCAGCATCAGGGTTTAATAAATCAAGAAAATTCAAGGTTTTTTTTGTACAAAAAATTGTTTTCCCCTTTTAAAACTCTGACCAGAGCTCCTCCCCAAGCACCAAACAAGGTTATAGATGGATGTATTTTTGTATCATCAATTCATTCATTGTTACAAGTTTATCTAGGACAGCAAATAAGTGTTCACACCAAATCATATGCCATATTCATCCAGACTACCAGGAGTATCTTTGAGAACAAATAGGCATTTTTCCTATTCCATACTCTGACCATAACTGGCCTTTAGGCTGGACTCCAGTCACTGCTCAGGACCCCCTCATATGCATTGGGAACCAGTGCAATAAACCCTTGATTTTAAATTGTGCTAAGGTGTCTGAGGTTAAAGTCAATTGCTAGTTTCCTCATCTCAGAACTACACACACACTTTTGTGTCTATTTCTTCTTGTGCCTAATGCTCTGTTTGTCCCGTTTAATGCACCTGTGTTACCAGGTACAAAACCCAGAAGTAGAAGGGAGTCATTTGAAGGGCAGTTTTAATTTGGTTCTAAGAGCAACTTTTGCCTAACTGTATGCATTACTAACTGGAACAACATTTTGCACCTGAATTTCTGCAAAGATTTGTCCCAGGTACAAGCGTGAGGACTTGAACTGCAAAAGAGCAAAGGCAATTAAATTGGGGACTGTCAAGTTGGACAGTGTTGGTCTAATTAGAAAAGTGTGAAGAATGTAAATTCCACTTTCTGTTTATGGAAGACAAATAAAGGAGCTTGATCATAGCATATGATTTTTTAAATTTAAATTGCAACCACATCAATGCAACTCACTGTCATGTAATATTGGGATTTTAATATGCATGCCTCTTGTTTTAACTTGCTGTGAAAAGAACTAGTACAATCATAATCATCAGATCAGTTACTGTAGCAATACTTAGGGGCAGATATATCAAGGGTTGAATTTCGAATTCATGGGAGTTTTTTAAAACTCCCATAAACTCCAAAATTTATTAAAAAAATCTAATATTCCAAACTCGGGTGAATAGGATCGACCCGAAAACTCAAATCAAATTCGATTAGAGTTTTAAAAACTCAATTAGAGTTTTAAAAACTCGATTTTTTCAGAAAAAAACTTGAATGTCAAGAAAGCAGCAAACAACTCCAAATTGATCCCAGGATGTCTACCATTGACTAAAACAGCAATTCGGCAGTATTTAGGTGGCAAATAGTCGAATTTGAGTTCCAAAAGGGTCAGAGTATGATAAATCTCAAAAGTCTAATTTGAATTTTTTAAAAAAATGCAAATACAATTTTAACAATTCCCTAGTCGAATTTGACAGTTTTGGCCATAAAAAACATGAAAATTCAAAATTCGAATTT
This sequence comes from Xenopus laevis, assembly GCF_017654675.1. Taxonomy (NCBI): domain Eukaryota; kingdom Metazoa; phylum Chordata; class Amphibia; order Anura; family Pipidae; genus Xenopus; species Xenopus laevis. Next base: position 96,674,090 of record NC_054376.1, read on the forward strand.
TCACTTCGACCATTGATAAATCTGCCCATTAATGTTATGTCTGGACAAACAGACAACTGTAGTTGCACATGTGACGTTAATGTAAAAGTAAAATGGGAGCTAATATTTCTTATAACTATGAGAAGTGAAGAGCAGGGCAGATCTAACAATGCTATAGAATGTTTGGCTCTGTGAATCAACAGGAGTGACTGGATACAAAAGAATTCTCAATAGAATAGGGCCTCAGAGAATCACCTTCATGTGCTGCTTTTCAGGTTGAGCTAACCTTGAAACAAGCCGTTCTTAGCAGAGATTTGTTATCCTTCAAGCACACGGAGGGCTCTGTGATGTCACTAGCAACACTGATCTCTAACAAGAGAGAAAGTTCTCAAATGCCGGTGGTGGCTTTTCAGCCTTTTCACTTAAGCTTTCTAAGTGATATACTCCAGGGAGCGTGTTTGCTGCTTTGGAAACTATCCCAATTACTAATCTACAAATACTCTTAGCCAGAGCTCCTTCACAAAGTGGTAAAACATTCTGTAGAATTTTAGTGATTTCTGGTAGGGTATTTAATCTACAATACACTCTAAAGCTTGCATTAAGAAATTAAAATTCGATCTAAAACCAGTTATGCACTGTTTATTCTAGAATAACTGTCTGCCCCGCAATTTGATTTGTTGTTTTGTATTGGGCACATATTCAGTGAATAAAAAAAAAACCTAAAGCTGCAGTAAAGCACAGCAAACAAACAAATAATTTAATTTTATAAAAAAAAACTAGCTGCTGAATGGTTGCTGTGGATGCTTGATAAAAGCTCTGAACATGAGATCATTAATCTATTAAATATTATAAGTATTGAATAAGATATTGGTGCCTTTCAGGCATTCAAACCCAAGCTCTAGCATTTTTTTGATGGCAGCATTATATTGGGGCATACTAAATTGGATAAAGTGGCTGATAATTACTTAAACCCTAATTATCTGTTTGCTTCAGAGATTTATGGTCAAGTTTTGAGGGCAGGGAAGCATGAAGCATAAACGAGAAGTTAAAAAAAGTAAGTTTTAGGGGTTTGTTCCCTTTTAAAGGACATGTAAACCCCCTTCACAAAAATGTAATCAGTGAACAGCCTCTTTGAAATGTTTAGATACCTGCCACTCTGGTTGTTAAAAAGTTAAAAGTAAGGCCGCAGCATCACCTTAATCACTTAGAAATCCTTCTACTCCTCTAACCCACTCTGCCCCCTCCCTCAGGAACTTGGTTTGACTGTTGACTTATGAGCATGCTCAATTCTTCTCAACTCAGATTACTAAACACACCCTCCAGTCTAACAGCCAATGAAGAGATAGCATTGCTGGTTCCAATAGAAACTCTAGCTGTCAGATCCTATATTTTTCTCCTAACCACCTCTCCTGAGCTCAGCTTAACCATTACAGTGCTCAACCGCAGCAAAAAGGACCTGACACATAGGCTGAGACCTAATCTAATCCATAAGATACAATAGCAGTAATATGTATGCATATGTACTCTTTTGCTATTATAGGAAGCAATGATTTGTAAAATTACATTTACTGTTATATAGTTTGTGTGCTAAATATAAGGTGTTCATACAAGTTTGTATGGAAATAAATTTTAAGACTGGATAACTGGAGGATTTGTTGTATTAAAAAAGATTTGTAAAATTTACAAACATACACAATTTTAGAAAGTTGAATGAGTTCTAACTACGAGACATTCCTACACATGCTTTATTTTTCATTGTTGCATAATAAAACCTTTGTACCACCTCAATTGAGAGGTTGAGGATCCTAAACAAATAAAGGGTGGCACCTTCCTCACTACATTTAGGGGAATATTTATCAAGGATCGAATTTCGAGGTGATGGGAGTTTTTTTAAACTCGAAATTCGAATAAAAAAAGAATCAAATTTTTTTAAAACATCAAAGTTTATAACTTCGGGTGAATAGGCTGTATTCGAATTGTTCGAATCAAAGAATTTGCCCCAAAAAAATTTAGATTTTTCAAAGTCCACCAAATGACTCCAAATAGGTTCTAGGATGTCCCCCATAGGCTAAAACAGCAATTTGGCAAGTTTAAGATGGGGAATGGTCGAAGTTGAAGTTTTAAAGAGACAGTACATGGTAAATTTCGATATTTGAATAGTCAAATTTTTTTCAAATTCGAATACAATTTTTGGACTATTCGATAGTCGAAGTACACTAAAAATAGCTTGAAAATCTAATTTTTTAATTCGAATTTTCACTTCGACCCTTGATAAATCTGCCCCTTAAGTACAGGGAGTATCTGATCAATGATGGAACACCAACACCTTATCTATCAGCAAGGAAAATTATCTATCAGGTCTGGGGTAGGCTACTCATTCCCTTCTCATCCCAGCACAGTAATGAATGAGCCAGCATGGGGAACCCTTCATCATCAGCAGAGGCAATCAGGCTTTTTTTTTCAGAAAACAAAATGTCTAAAATGCAAAAAACATTGTAAAAGGTCTCAGGAGGGTTTATATCACCTGCAGACATTTCTACTGTACAACTCTGTACAAATCTTCCACATTCCAATTAAAGTTTCTATATAAAAATACATATCCATGAAAGTACCTGAACCGTTTTAAAGCACGCTACTAGAAATGACACCATAAATATGGAGAAGGGCTATGCTCCATGCAGAGGAAGCTTACAGTTCTTCATTTAAAAGATTTGCTTTATGTACTGTATAAAAAGCCCGAATGGCATGTCTATAAATGTAAAGGCTTCCCACTGGTTCAGCTGGCACCACCATTTAAGGAAACAGATGGTAAGGTCATTGCTGGCATTTAGGAAATTGTAATTCTCATAGCAGAAGACAGTGCTTATATTTTAGTTAGCATTCGCATGTCATTTAATTGCTTTAAACAGAAAATGATGTTTCCCGAGCACACACAGCAACAGGAAAAAAAACTTAATTACTTGCTAGTTGCTAAGGTAACAACATTTTCTCTAAGAAAATAAATTTCAGATATATGTAAACATGGTAATAATTAAAAAAAAAAAACTCACTGATTTATTAGTAGAGAGCTGACATTTAGTTGAATCATCAGGGAGGACCGGTTGCTATGGGTATTTTAACCAATTATATTTTACATTTCACAATGTCTATTTTCAGTGCCAATTTACAAAGAAGAGAAAATAAGGCATTTGGTAGAACATAGATCTGTAACCTTTAACATACTCAAGCTTGTTGCTATAAATGTATAGTTTACAGGAGAATAATGTCTTGAAATAGGGAAAGATGCAGAGAATGAGATGATTAGTGAACACATAGGTGTGTGAATAGATATGTAAGTATTTGACAACCTTTTGACTTTCTGCTTATATCTGTTAACCTTCAGCTGTGCATGGAGCCTGTACATTGTAACTTAACAATAGTGGAGAATGGAAGTTTAGACATGTCAGCGAATGGCCCTTACTGACTTCATTGGTGTCTGCAGAAAGAGAATAAGGACAGGGCCAGGCCAAACAAGTGTTGGTGCAAGGCACACTTGTAGACCACGCATAGTTCAGACCAAAAATTGGTAGATAAAAATAAATACTTTTATTTATACAAACATCTGTCGCCTAATGCATTTCGTGTCGCTAGGACACTTGGTTCCAGCCAATAGGAATAGGGACATGTGTTGATTTTCAGTGCTGGTCCTATGTAGAGCCTTCCAACTTTCACTATCCCCTGCCAGCTAAATATCCTGATACAATGTAATTCTGTTAATATCCTGTCTTCCTATCTTGTATTCCCTTCTGTAAGGCTACTTGCTACAACTGTTGTCCTTCATGCTCATAGCAGTAGCACCCAACTTCTTTCCCATAAAGACAACTATATGGAATAGCATAGGATTACAATTTAATTAGAATAGTATACATACTAGGCAGATGTACAGAATGATTTTAAGCAACTGTTCCAACATAGAGTTTACAAAACTGTAATGCACTTAAAAGGCACAAAAACCCGGTTAGAGATTTCTCAGTGCCAATCAGGATTTTATTTACACGACATATGGCATACGAATCAAGATTCTTCTTAAGAAACTGGTGCATTGCTGCAAATTGAACTATAATCCCATGTTGGAACACATTAATAAGCACTGGAAATTTTTTTTTTTATCGCAAGAATACTGAAATAAAAAAAAATGTTAGCCAGACAGTCCCCATTATGGCCTGTATCTGGAAATCAGAACATTTGACAACTGTTAGTTTTATTAAGATTTTTTTTTAAGTGGTGCTGGTCTAAAATGGTGGCAGTCTACAAGAAGACTAATAAAGGAGTATGTAGTAATTTATTAAGTTAACAAAAAACACACTGTTGCACATGGAAGCACCAAATCTATACATTTTTGGTTTGCTCACATACTGAATATTCCACAAAAGAATACTGAACCAAAACTGAACACTAATCAGCATATATAACTTTTAGATGACTCCCAAACCAAATCCTGGATCCAGTGCATCCCTTGTGATTTTGCATCCAAGTTGCAAGTATCAGTAGTGAAGAGAGTATCCATCCTGTTTTGCCAAACAATTTTGCAAAACATGGGGGTGAAATCTGTAAAGTATATTGGTACCACTTTTTTTTTGTGGCAAAAAAATTGCCAGTGGTTTTGCAAAAATAATTTGCTGATGGCAACATGTGGGATTTCTTGGCAAATCCTTGTGTGCTGAAAAGTTTTACTTAATGCTGCCTGCTCTAAAATGGTACATTAAGCTGTTTCAGTTACTCTTGAAGCAGGTGTTATCTGCATCTTTTGTGCCTGAAAAGCGAAAAAAATCATATTAACTCTTTTTAACAAATCAGCACTGTGTTTTCAAATGTCAGGTTCATAAAATGTAAAATCTTACATTATAATAAACAATTTTTATTTTTTCATCTGTGGGTACCTGAAATGTATTTCTTATAAGACGCAAGAAGGTCCATACAAGCAAATTCGAAGATTTGCCCAAGCAAAGTAGTGTTAAGACTCTGTGCACTAACACTGCTCTTTCCAATGAACTCTTTAAATGCCAGCATGTTATTGCCCACATGAAATAAACAGTGTCATAAAAATAAATGTCATTACACGTCATTACAGATAAAAAATCCTACTTAGGGAAACTAAGTGCAAGATTATCACACACCAATAAGATGTAACACATTTGAAGAATTGCTTCACAGCAAGACATTCAGATGGACAGGTAATTTTCTGTTTTGCCAATGTTCTTTCTACAGAGGCTAAATCCTCATGAAGCCTCTGAACTTTTAAGCCCAGAGCAATTTATTGGCAATGCACAAGAAAGGGAATTTTTGTTTTCTCTTGACACAAATTGTGATCCTGTTCTCAGGTTAGCTATTCTTTATGCATTTTAACACTGTGCATTACCATTTCTTAGGGAAGATACTCGTTTATATTTTCCAGATGCTCAGTTAAATTTTGTGTGCACTAAAGGAGAAGGAAAGTCTTTGTGCACTTGGGGGTACCAAATGTTAGGTACTTGGGGACTTACCTGAAACCCCAGGCCGGTGCTCCTGTCAGCAGAAAACTGCACTGGCCCTGGGTTCTTCCAGTGAGCACCACAGAGCGATCCTCTTCCGTCTTCATCTTTCTTTCTCAAGTTTTAGTGGAAGCAGGTGTGCAGAACAGGGTGCGGTTGTCAAGGATTAGGTAGGGGGCGCTGCAGAGACTGAAGGGAGAAAGTGAGCCCTTTAGGCAGGGACTGTCCACAGAACACAAAGGGAAAGGCAGGAACAAGGAGATGAGGTTGTTGTCAAACTGGAACAGGTGCAGAGTGAAGCAGGATAGAGCGGGCGAAGGTCAGGACCAGACTGGACAGGACGAGGAGGGCGTAGATCGGGGGCAGACCAAGAGGATGAGACTGGATGGTGCGGGCATAGATTTGGGGGACAGGACAGTGGGAGGACAGGATACAGAAGGACACTGGAGCAGAAGGAGACTGGATAGCAAGATAGCAGGGGAGGACTGGATAGCAGGAGAGCACTGAATAGCAGGAGAGGACTGAAAAGCTAGAGTAGACTGGAGCAGAGAGAGACTGGAGCAGAAATAAGAGGAGTGGATAGCACTGGAGAGAGAGAGAGAGAGAGAGAGAGACAGACAGACAAGGGGCAAGGGAAGCTATAAGACAGGGTTCAAGGCAGAACAGGACAGATAGCAGGAACAAGGCAAGGTCGGTACGAGGTGAAGTCAGGGAAAGGTACAAGGTGGAATAGGAAATGAGAACAGGCAAGGGTCAGATCAAGGTCAAGGAGTGTTCTAAGGGCTGGCCTTAAATAGGGCACAGTCAGCCCTGATTTGTTGACTGCATTTAATCAGGCTGCAGCTGGGCTGGGGCTGCAGAGGCCAATCAGGCTGCAGCTGGGCTGGGGATGCAGAGGCCAGGTAACACATAGCGAGCAACCCTACAGGCTGCTCACCTGGCCAAATGGTTATGGCCGAGCCAGAAACTCAAAAGTCCCTGTCTCGATTCCCAGCAATACCTGACAGCAGTGGAATAAAGAAACTAGGAATTGGGACCTAGGGTAAGTGGGAGAAAATAGGATGTGTGGGAGAAATGACTGAACAGGAGTGCATGGAAGGAAATGTGGTCTGGCATAGAGTGAATGTATATGTTAAGTAGGTTGCAAGGCTTTAAGAAGCATTCAAGAGGACAGATAAAGAAGAGGGAGTTTACAGGAGTGTGATGCATTACTGCATGAGAAAAGTCATAAGTAAAATATGTTAGCAGTGGTCTCTTTAAGCTAAATCCTATTTCACCTGTCTGCATGCAGAGGCACAAGTAGTGCAGCAGCTGCACAGAAGGTATACAACTACAGGGTAGGGGAATAAGGCTGCAGGGTGGTTTGTTTGTTTTTAAAGCCTATCTATACTGAATGTAATGGCTGTAAAACTAACTAATGTTGTAGGCAATAGAAATTTCTGCTAAATAGACAAAGGAAAAGATACAACAGCATTAAAAACATTTTTGATTTAGGATAAATCAATATTGCTGATACTGTAAGTGGCAATATGCACAAATCTGATTATAAAATATTATGCCAATCCAGAAAATCTGGTGTGATCTTATACATTCCAAAACACCCTGTGCTGAAACAGATGCCGCTTGCACTGCTTGAAGATCTGTACATCAAAGACTATTTTTCCTGCGTAAAAGCGGCCAAAAACTCTCCTCAGCTTTACAAAGCATAGCTGACTGCCTGAGTGATGTTTTTGGATCCAATAAACATGAAACAGAATATAAAGAAGGTGCATGTGAAAGCATAAGCTCATAGTCTGTATCAGTGCTCCACAGAACAGACTGTTCATAAACAAATTCCTACTGTCAGTGCAAGCTGAGCAGATGCTCCCACCACAGACCATCATCCTGTTCCCTTCCCAGGAGAGCACACTGTCTAGCCTTGCCCTGCCTATTCCTAGGAAGCAACACAAGAAAAGTTTGAAAGTGATTTCATTAGCAATCTCCAATCTAAGTAAAATGTTTACACAACTATTATTTTGCTATATTTGCTTATAAATGTCTGAGAGATTTAGTATGTTAGCCAGCATACAGTACTATATATATGTGTATATATATATATATATATATATATATATATATATATATATATATATACACACACACACACACTCATTATTCACCTATTCTTATTTCACATGTGGTTGGCAGAGGTACAGTAAATTCATTGTAGCAGTTCACTGTATAATGACAAATATGTACTCCAAAGTAGGGATGTAGCGAACCGCCGAGTATGTGTTCGCGAACGCCGTTCGCGAACACCGGCAAAAAATGCGAACAGTTCGCGAACAGTTCGCGAACTTCGAACATCCGAAAATCGTTCGATTCGAACGATCGAAGGATTTTAATCGTTCGATCGAAGGATTTTCGTTCGATTCGAACGAAAATCCTTCGATTTTAGCGGTCAAATGGTCGAACGATTTTTGACGCGAATGCCTATTGGCGAACGTCGCGCGACGTTCGCGAACTTGCGGCGGACGCGAACAGCCGATGTTCGCGCGAACAAGTTCGCCGCAGAGCAGTTCGCTACATCCCTACTCCAAAGTACAGATACAGACTGCATCCATAGCTAGCCCTTTTTTGTCACTTTCATGTTGTGACTAAGAGGCAGATTTATTAAGGGTCGAATTGAAAGTTCAAATTCAAATTTTCAAAAAAATGTTTTTGTCAAAACTCTCAAATTCGACTAGGGAATTATCCAAACTCAATTAGAGTTTTTTGGGTTTTTTTTAAATTTGAATTTGATTTTTGAGATTTATCATACTCTGGCCCTTTAAGAATTCAAATTCGACTATTCACCACCTAAAACCTGCCAAATTACAGTTGAAGTCAATGGGAGAGGTCCAGGGAGTCAATTTGTAGATGCTTGCAGCCTTCCTGACATTCGAGTTGTTTTCAGAGAAAAAACTCAAATCAAATTGAATGAAGTGGAATCGTTTTAATCCGTCCGAGCTTTAAAAATTTAAAAAAAGATTTATTGGCAAGTCGAGTTTTGAATTCATCTGAATTGAAGGGAGTTTAAAAAAAACATACATGAATTCAAAATTTTACCCTTGATAAATGTGCCTCGTGGTATTCTGTGTAAGCTTCCAGTCACTACATTCATTCTCATAAAGATGTATTTGAAAGCAGCATCACTACATTAAAGAATGAGTAACAACATGTATTAAAAGAGGCTTTTTTTTGCATATAAACGGATTGCCCAACTTTTTTCAGTTCAGCTGAGCCACATTAAAGTTATGTGTGAGCTACGGAGCGATCCTCTTCCAGGTTCTTCTTTGTTCAAATTTCCTGGGGCAGACGCATGCGAAGTTGAACGAAATAGACAACTTTATAGTTAAAGTTCAGCTTTTCGTTCTACTGTGCATGCACAGCCACGTGAAGAAAGAGTTAGACGGAAGAGGCTTATTCCGTGGTGCGCACTGGTATAACCCCAGGCTGGAGCAGATTTCTTCTGATAGGAGCACCAACCCCGGGTTTCAGGTAAGTCAATAGATTTACTTGGGGGTGCCTAACATTTGGCACCCCCAAGTGCAGGATGACTTTCCTTCTCCTTTAACTTAGGATGGTCAACTCTCCATCATCCACAACAACTTGTAGGTACTAAAGAAATGGTAAGAGTTGTATCTCAAAAACATCTTTTTGGCCATTGTTTGGCCTTTCCAGATAAAGCTTCCCAACTGACCTATAGATAATACATATTCATGAGTGTACAAATAAACAAAGGTTTCAGAAACAATATGCAGTAATTGTGACAAATTATGTGTGTGAAATGAAAACAGAACATTTTAACTATGTTTCTTGCCTCTTAAGTTATTTTAAAAATCTTACAGCTACTAACAGCACAAAAGACAGGGTAAACCTTATGTACTGTCACTAATAAAATATTCCTACGTAACATAACAGCACATTTATACAGTATATTCAACTTGATATAAGATGTATAAAGAAAAGAACTCTCTTACCAGTAAATATAAATGTATTTAACCAATAAATAATGCACAATCTTTGTTGCATCCTTCTATTCCTGCTTACCTAAAGTTTTGATCATAATTCCGACTTATACGAATAGCTTCTTACAAGGACTGGACAGCTGAGCATTTCTCAAGGTCACATAACTCAAACATTTTATGCTCTTCTTTGCCTAAAAAAATAGAATAATTATCATTTATTTGCATTTTGCTACAGAAACTTTTTAGCAAAACAAAAATGATTAGGAAGAATATTTTTCTGACAAAGATGACATTTCCACAAACTATCGAAATAAGCATTGCTATAAACTCACCTGCATATCAAAAAGAAAAGAAAATATTATTTTGAATCAAAAGATATACAACAATATTTATTTGGCCAAATAAAATAATGCCATTTTCTTTTTCTTAGTACTTTCATAGATCATACAACCTCCTGACATTTTTCTAACTTAGCTATTGGTCTGAAATCCATTTTGGGTGGACTATTCTATTTTTATTTAGACCTGTAATAGAAGTAGAGCTGAATAACCACTGCCTAATATGCTGTAGGTCACAGACCAAAAAAAACAAGGTGGTAGGTGTTATAAGGTCTATATAAAATGTTCTTATTTGTATTAGGATCCTGGCAAGTAGGTGGAAGCATAGGTGGAACCTCTGCCATTTGAAATATTAACCCCACAACTTAACTAACTATGGTAAGAGAGGGTAAGTGCAAACAGCTAGATCCTTGTTACCTTATTTCTTTTTATCCAGTGACTAGTTCTTCGTCAGTTGGAGTGAGACGGCATATGCTCATTTATGGGTGTGTTTGAAAAAAGAGAGCTTAATGAATTAAATAAATAAGTGTTTATGTGGCTCTTATTGTGAGTCTCAGTTGTGTGTGGTGCTAATTGCACCAGTGCAGTTACCCAATAGGAACCAATACAAGCTTATTGTTTACTAACTACTATTAGCAAGTTAAAGGAAAACTATACCCCCAAAATGAATACTTAAGCAACAGATAGTTTATATCAAATTGAATGACATATTAAAGAATCTTACCAAACTGGAATATATATTTACATAAATATTGCGCTTTTACATCTCTTGCCTTGAACCACTATTTCGTGACTCTATCTGTGCTGCCTCAGAGATCACCTGACCAGAAATACTACAACACTAACTGTAACAGGAAGAAGTGAGGAAGCAAAAGGCAGAACTCTGTCTGTTAATTGGCTCATGTGACCTTACATGTGGTTTGTATGTGTGCACAGTGAATCTTACGATCTCAGGGGGCGGGCCTTATTTTTTAAAATGGCAATTTTCTATTTATGATTACCCAATGGCACATACTACTAAAAAGTATATTATTATGATAATGGTTCATTTACATGAAACAGGGTTTTACACATGAGCTGTTTTACTCAGTATCTTTTAATAGAGACCTACATTGTTTGGGGGGTATAGTTTTCCTTTAACTAGTGCAATTTAGCACCCATGCTAGTAAAAGAGCCCTTGTACGTCTGTATTATTATGCAGTAAATTGGGAATATAGCTACCTGCGGCTGCTGCATTAAGGTAATACACCAGTTTAAGCTATCTGTATATATTCTGTAAGAAAATTCTATGTTTTAATACTGTTTGGCTGAACTGCAACTACAAATGTGCACATACTTACTTGTTTTAAGGATAATTTCCTGAGCCAAAGTCAAAAAGTGTAACGGTTTCTCCCAGCACAATTGTGCCATTCTCCATTTCAATTAAGTCGGCTGAGAGAAGCAAGCTTTGAGCAAATGTTAGGCATGCCGCTGGAGACATAAACTGCTTTTCATCCAGCAAAGTGATTATATTCTAAGGAGTAGATAAAACACATTTTTATTAGAAACAACCATGCAATAAAACACAATCTGATTTTGCACATGGGTAAAATAATGTCATAAAATTGCCATTCACAAAATGAAACTGGGCAGATAAGTACTTTTCAATGCTTTATTATTGAAATAGTGGAGTTCTGAGTGTTAACCTGTCAAAGGTGAAAGATCCACATACCAACCTACTCTAGAGTTTAAAAAGATATATTGGACATACCCATTAGCTCTATTTTTTAATAGTCATTTGTGATCACCTGAAGCAGCACTTAAGGTGGCCATACAAGGGCAGATTTAAGCAGTCGATTCGGGCCCTTTAGACCAATTTGGCAGCTTATCTGCTGTGTATGTGGCTTTTCGACAGGCCTCTCTGACCCTAGGGCCGAATGATCTGAATTAGCCGACATTGGCCTGCTTCTGGTGCGTATATCGGGGGAAAGATCCCAGTGGATCTTAAAGTGTATATAAAATCTAGCAATCAAGACTTCAGTGGAGATATATTATTATTTTTAAGAATATAATTTAAACTGCTAAAAAAGTCCTGTGGAATTCCCAATTAAAATTTGAATACAATTTTCACTGTTTTCAGTTACTATGCCACCAATAACTGAAAAAACTTTGGGAACTGCAAAAAGGCAATATATTGTATTGACTTTAATAATACAAAGGTATTTTCTGATATTCTGCCGCTTGTGCTGGAGGAGATTTAGTGCTGTCCTGTCTGCCACAGTACCTGCAACCAGGCTTGTAAGCTGCTACTAAAAAACAAGAAAGGTAAGGAAAATGTAACTAATTTGTTTAAATGTAAATTTTGAAAAACTGTACAAAATGTAAATTAGAAGTCAATATTAAATTGAAATTATGCGTGGTGTACTATTTGAAAACAATATATTTTTTAAGACAAATACAAATGGTTTCATATTTATCTTAAATAACAAAAAAAAAACAAACATGAAAATGTTGCATGAAAATGTACCTGTTTTAGGAAGAGCACTTCTGACAATCATTTTCCTCAGATTAGGTGGTTGTCTATAAGACAAGAGAGATAGTTCCGGGAACTTCTGCAGTCAAAATCACAGTCTTCAGGACATGCAGGTCTTAATTCTAAAATGGAACTTTAAAACTGAACGGGTAAGGAAGATCTATGAATTCAAATGAATGGAGTTATTTAACACATTAAGACAGGGCCTTAATTTTGGGTCAGACTGAATCCAGACTCCTGGACTATTTACAACCCACCCTAGTTCATTGTATTATCTCTACAATTGATCTCTATCTATCTGTAACTTCCTAATGTATTGCCCATGAATACCTTTCTCTGATCTAACAGTATATATGCTGTGCCTTTCTAGCTTTCATTTGTATTTTGCCTGAAGAAGGGGCCTTGGTTCTCCGAAAGCTTGCAATGTATTTTTATTGTTAGCTACTGGCTAACAGTGCCACAGCTTTTGTTTTATATTTATCTTACAAATAGAAATGGGTTTCTATTTATACTTGGGGATATTCTTTTTTGGGGATCTGAAACTGTATGGTATGATACGCTAGAATCCTCTGTGTGTAAGGACAACCTACAGCAGCAACCATAATGGTTCGAACTATCCCAGGGGCAGCTGTGCCTTCACCATTTGGATTTTTTATAAATAGTGATGTCAATAAGGCTGATAACAATCTACTTGATTTAATGGAAAAGTAACACCAAAACATGAATGTGTTTTAAAGTAATGAAAATATAATGTACTGTTGTTCTGCACTAGTAAAACTGGTGTGTTTTTGAAACACAACTAATATTTATATTAACAAGCTGCTGTGTAGTCATGGGGCAGCCATTAAAAGCTGAAGAAAAAGAAGAAAAGGCATAGGCTACATAGCAGATAACAGATATGCTCTGTAGTATACAATGTGAGTCTCCAAAACATATCTGTTATTTACTGTGTATCCTGTGCTTGAATGGCTGCCCCCCATGGCTACACAGCAGCTTGTTTATATAAATTATAGTGTTTCTGAAGCAAACACACTAGTTTTTCTAATGTAGGCCACCAGTACATTATATTGTCTTTCCTTTAAAACACTTTAATTGTTTGGTGTTATCGTTCATTTAACATTCAGTTCTTGTTGGTCACGTCATTAAACAAAACCTTTGATTCTACATATAGTGCACTGAGAATAAGTATGAAGGAATTTCCAGACAGAATGAATGCAAACAGTACTTGTTTTTGCATACTCATTTATCAAGGGTCGAATTTCTAATTGAAAAAACTTTGGAATTCGAATTCAAAAAGCCGAAAATAAGTCTAAGTTTATCTTTGGTCGAATAGGTCCATTTTCGATCGAATAGTTCCGTATTCGGCCGAATCAGAATCGTCCGAATCGAAGGAATATCGCATTCGATCAAATTCTTCGATTTTTCAAAGTCCACCAAATGACTCCAAATAAGTTCTAGGAGGTCCCCATAGGCTATAACAGCAATTTGGCAGGTTTTAGATAGCAAATGGTCAAAATCAAATTTTTAAAGGGACAGTACATGATACATTTTGATATTCGAATTTTTGATTTTTTTTCAAATTCAAATCGAATTTGGACTATTCCCTAGTCAAAGTACAAAAAAATAGCTTGAAATTCAATTTTTTTTCATTCGAAAATTCACCTCAACCTTTGATAAATCTGCCCCTTAGTCTCTGGGGTCTCTAAACCTTTGAAAACAACATTTTATTTATACTGTAGAGTTGTTTTTAGAGGATCATAGGGGTTACTACAGGAAAGGAGGCACCTACAGAGGAGGCTGTGGTTGTAACTGGGCCTGAGGTCTGGCCACCTCTTGAGTACATAGTGTTTTTTACTATCAATTGTTGTGTTGAAAAAAAAGATGAAAATCAAAAATCATCAAATATGCACAGAAATAGTTGACAGAGGTAGGTAAAGAATTAAAATATAAATAAAAAGTACACACAACTGCATATTATATTTACCTCCAACATAGGTTGCACTTCCTTCTTGGAGTGGTCCTCCTGAATATGAAGATAGGCTTCCGACAGCATAAAGTGGGCTTGTTTCTCACTGTCACTTAGTGACTCAGCCTCCACTATTCCTTCTGTTATGATAGCAGAGCTAGAGTCCTCCTCTGTTAAGAATATTAAATCACATTTAACCTAACCTCATTGTTGTTCACAAAAGTTTTCCAAGTTAAAAGGGTCACTATACTCCCTTTTCAGCATGAGCTCAATGATTAGTGCTTGAGCTGACCATACTTTTTAAAAAGTAAACATAATTTCAAGCAACTTTGTAATATAAATCAATTAAAAAATATGCAGACTTTTCATGATTTTCAGTGGTTTGGAACAGTTCACTAAGCCCCCTGCTCTCCTGCTGATCTCTCTGACTACTTTGCTGAGCTGGCTGACTATTGTTACTTTGTATAAACAGCCATCTGTCCTCATCCTGTATCCTCCAAACCCCACAATTCCCTGCACATGTGATTTCAATAAGGAATGGAACATCGCAGTGCAATGCATTGTGGGTTATGTAGTTCCTGTATGCTGTCTGTAAGCTGTGGAGAAGTGGTTACAATTTGCAACATCAGTGTTTAGTCCCTCCTTCCCTGCCAGGATTTTAAATAATGCAGAAAGAGAAGAACTGTTAACCAGCTGGATTGCAGCATAGAAAATGGCATTTATTCATACTTTTTGAAGAAACAGGTAACTGTGATGGGTATATTAGGGGTTTCTGTGTTATGTGGGTCTCTTTATCTAATTGTGATTTGGAAGCCGGAGTTCCTCTTTAAGTAATTGCAAAATAATTTTTGCAAAACATTAGGGGGCACATATACTAAGGGTCGTGAAATTTGACCATCGAATTGCAGCAGTACGATATTCGAAGTCAAAGTTTTATTTTGATCGTATATGGCCATATGCGATCGAAGTAAAACCGTCGATCGATTAAATCCTTCGGTTCGAACGATTTAATAGATCGATCGAACGATTTTCAAAAAAAAAAACTTTGACTTCTAAAAACTTAGCCAAATGTTAGTTATAGGTTCTAGGAGGTCCCCATAGGCTAACATAGCAATTCGGCAGGTTTAAGGTGGCGAAGTGTCGAAGTCAAAGTTTTTTAAAGAGACAGTACTTCGATTTTCGATTTGAAGTCGAATTTGGCCTATTCGATGGTCGAAGTACCCAAAAATTACTTCGAAATTCAAAGTTTTTGAATTTGAGAATTCACTTCGACCCTTAGTAAATGTGCCCCTAGGTAAGATAGGCCCATTGCCTTCAGCAACTGATGCATTTAAACCAGCCATATGTGAGTGACTCATAAATGGGCCAAATCACATTTGCCTGTATTTTTAATTAATTATATATTTGTTATTCTTTTTTCAATTAAATCATGGACTCCCCATCTCACATACATAATTATTAGCATGTTTCTAGTTAAGTATATGAAAACATTCTGCATAAATATGTATTCTACCCTAATGCAGTCTCTTTCTTCTGTAGTAGACAATTACAATCCCTTTTGTTAATTTTGCATCAAAACAGGTTTTAAGCATCTGTTCTGCTGGCTAACACAGCATGACCATCTGCCTCTTTGCCAAACAAAGAACCAGCCTGTGAAGATAAAGTTCTATTTATATTTGAGTAGTTTCTAAGAAAAATTCCACAGAACTTTTCAAAAGTTGAAATTCTACAACTGTGCAAGAAGTAAACGAGATATCCAGTGAAATAATAGTATAATCATATCTGCTTTAAACAAATTTACCTAAGGCAAAAACAGACAGTACTTCCATTTTCCAATGGTCGAATATTCGAACGATTTTACTTTGAATCGAAGTCATAGTATCCTATTCGATGGTCGAAGTATCCAAAAAATTACTTTGAATTTTCAAATTTTTTTTACTTCGAAATTTCCCTCTAATTCACTTCGACCCTTGATAAATCTGCCCCTTAGTAACAATGTAACTAAAGGAATAATGTGGTCCTTCTTATTCATATAGAAAGGTGATAGTTTCATATTTTTCATACTGATTTTTCTCTTGCCCAAACAAGATGATATTCTTTATCTGATCACTGGAATGAAGGTCCCATAATTGATAAATTTATGTATTAGAAAAAAAAAAACAACTTTTGAAAATCCAACAGCGAGATTAATCCACATAAGGACAAACATGATTAGCAAAAGAGAACCAGAGTTCCCACAGCAATCTGCATCAATCCAACACAGAACTATAGGTTCCATGCAGGATGCTGCCACTTTGCAGAGTGATTTGTCTAAGTTGGGAAACTGGAAAATCAGGTTCAATGTTGATAAATGCAAGGTTATGCACTTTGGCAAAAATAATATAAATGCAAGTTATACACTAAATGGCAGTGTGTTGGAAGTTTCCTTAAATGAGAAGGATCTAGGGTTTTTTGTAGATAACAAGTTGTCTAATTCTGGGCAATGTCATTCTGTGGCTACTAAAGCAAATAAAGTTCTGTCTTGCATAAAAAAGGGCATTAACTCAAGGGATGAAAACATAATTATGCCTCTTTATAGACCCATGGTAAGGCCTCATCTGGAGTATGCAGTTCAGTTTTGGACTCCAGTCCTTAAGAGGGATATAAATGAGCTGGAGAGAGTGCAGAGACTAAGTGCAACTAAATTGGTTAGAGGGACGGAAGACTTAAATTATGAGGGTAGACTGTCAAGGTTGGGGTTGTTTTCTCTGGAAAAAAGGCGCTTGCGAGGGGACACGATTACACTTTACAAGTACATTAGAGGACATTATAGACAAATAGCAGGGGACCTTTTTACCCATAAAGAGGCCACCCCTTTAGACTAGAAGAAATGAACTTTAATTTGCTCAGTGGCTTGGATGATTTCTTGGATAGACATGATAGCAAAGAGAGAGAGTCTCTCTATCTCTCTCTCTCATTAGGCAGGGGTGCAATGAGGTTGTGACCACAAAATTCACATAGACAAATACAAGAGGTCCTCTGCACTGAACCCATTATCAATATATTAAGGACATTGAAACATTTTGCGCCTTAAGATACCAAAAATGCCTTACCCTTTAAACAAAACAGGGATTGTTTGTCCATATATTGCAATATATTTAAGCTGGCCAACTACGTCAAAGTCATCCCATATCTGGCCAGTCCTACACTCAAATTGCATCTGATTCATTAAGAATTCTATTGCTTCATTATACATTTTAAGAGGGACTAAGTTTTACCTGCAACTTACTAGCTGATTTCAAAGTAAAACTCCCAAACTTGGTTTCTCTTTTATTGGCCATCAGTGGGCTCACCTGAGTTTTACCATACAGGTATGGGACCTGTTATCCAGACTGGTCGGGACCTGGGGGTTTCCAGATAACGGATTTTTACATAATTTGTGCATACCGGTATACAAGAAAATCATGTAAACATTAAATAAACCCCATAAAATGGTTTTGCTTCCAATAAGGATTAATCATATATTAGTTTGGATCGAGTACAGGTACGTGCTTTTTATGCAGAATGCTGGGGTTTTCAGGATAAGGGATCTTTATGTAATTTGGATCTTCATACCTTTAGCCTACTAAAAAATCTTGTAAACAATAGGCTGGTTTTGCTTCCAGTAAGGATTAATTGTATCTTAGTTTGAATCAAGTGCAAAGTATTGTTTTATTTTCACAGAGAAAAAAGGAAATACATTTTAAAAATTTAGATAAATTGGAGTCTATGGGAGACAGACTTTACATATTTCAAAGCTTTCTGGATAACGGGTTTCTAGATAATGGATCCCATACCTGTACAAGGTACAGTTTATTACAAAGAAAATGGAAATAGTTTTTTTTTTTTATTTTCATTATTTGATTATAATGGAGTCTATGGGAGACTTTACGTAAAAAAAATTCACCAATTTTTATTAGACCATGTTCACATCAATGCGTTTCAATCCACTAGGGTTTATCGTCAGGATAGTGACAGGAAGTAGTACATATGCTCAAAGGGGTTGCTCAACTTTGAGATCACTTTTAGTATGCTGTAGTGAGTGATATTCTGATATAATTTGCAATTGGTTTTCATTTTTTATTATTGAAGGTTTTTGAGTTATTTAGCCTTTTATTCAGCAGTTTTTCAATTTGCATCTTAAGCAATCTGGTAACTAGGGTCCAAATTACCCTAGCAACCATGCATTGATTTGAATAAGAGACTGGATGAAAAGGAGAGGGTCTCAATAGAAGGATCAGTAATAAAAAGTAACAATAACAATATATTTGTAGCCTTACAGAGCATTTGTTTTATTGAAGGTAGTCAGCGACGCCCACTTGAAAGCTGCTAAGAATCAGAAGATAAAGACAAATAACTATAAAACTATAAATAATTGAAAAGTTGCTTAGCATTGGCCATTCTATAACATAATAAAAGTTACCTTTAAAGGACATGTAAAGGCAAAAAAATAAAATCCCATTTTCATTTTCTTTAATGAAAAAGAAATCTATCTTCAATTTACGTTAATTAAAAAATGTGTACCGTTTTTATAAGAAACCTGACTGTATGCAGTGAAATTCTTCCTTCATTTACTGCTGTGGATAGGAATTGTCAGACGGTCCCTAACTGCTCTGCAGGGAAACAATCATACTTATGAACAGCAGGGGCCTTACTTTCAAGCCATGCAGAACTCAAGCAGCTTTGTTTTTTCCCCTGTTATGATGATCCCTAAGCAGCTCAGACCACACTGAGCATGTGCACAGTCTTGGTCTTGCAAAGATGTTTAACAAAGTTAAAAGATGGTGACCCCCCATCCCCCTGTGGCCAACTTTGAAAGCATAAATCATTTGTTTGATTAGGCTTGTGGTGCAGTAAGTTCATGTTTATGTTTAGTATACAAAGTACAGCATTTCTAAATATTTGAAACAACCAGTTAGTGCAATCATGTGATAATTAAACCCTTAATGGGCACAATAGTCAACCAATAATAGCAATATAAAAGTGTAAAATCTGCATTATCATGTTTAATCTCCGCTAAACTAATCAGGAGTCGCCACTACATACCATAAATTTCCAAAAATCCATATATATAGTCAATTTCTTAAGCACCCACAATCTTTTATATTAACAACTCAAGGACAACAAGGAGAAACTCAATCAAAAAGGGTTACCATATTGTTAGTATTACTTCTTACAAATACCACATTTTCTTATATTTTATTATATATATATATATATATATACATATATATATATATATATATATATATATATATATATATATATATATATATATATATATATATTCACATAGAGCCGCACTCCAATATTAAGTAAATCACGTCACATTTATTGCATAAATCTGTGTCCCTATATATAAAACAAGAAAAATGAGAATCGAAAAATCTAAAATAAATCAATAATTAGAGAACCAATACAGAGAACAAGTTCACTGGAAGCATGATAAAGAATACATCTCATGAAGTCATTTGGAGGCTACTGTATCAAGAATTTGCATCAACTTGGCCTCTTTTTGTAACACAACCTTTGCTCTGTCACACCACATGATAAGGGTGGTACGTGATAGGAAAGTTTATGTAACATAAAATGTTGTGCCAGCATTATATTGGAATTACCAAATGCTAGAGCTGTGCATATTGCTGATCTGTAATTATTCATTCGGGTCCAAAAAGATTTAACTCACTCCCAGACAAAGTAAAAGCCACAGGGGCACATAATACAATAAACAACATGATCAGATGTGCAGATGAGTCTATATCGAATCTGAAACCTTCTTCCATTGTGTGGGTGGGAAAAAGTATCATATATATATATATTTTTTTTATTCAGTTGCCTGTACTCTAGCTATATTGTTTTGCTAAGTGTCCTTCTCCTGTTATGCTTTGTATATTGACCTTGAAGTATTTTGACCTTGAAACAGCAAAGAGGTAAATACTGAGCCGTAAGCCATTTATTATTTCTACTTTAAAACAGTTTCATGTCTCTGCTGAGCAATCTCAGGCAGTTGGAGTTTTGCTTCAATTGCCATTTTTAAATCCACTACAGAAAACTACAAGAGCTGACATTGATATTTCTCAAGTTTTACCCCCAAAGTCTTTACATAATTTTATTTATGCTTGGTAATGCACCAAAGAACAACAAAAATAAGAGTTTATTTTAACTAAGTATTTATTATTGACTCGGCAAATATAGTTATAGATTATATTCTAATAATCTAAAAGAATAAACTATACAAACATATTACTAATCCAACTATCTCAACAAGTCATAATTATATTAATGACCCAAGTTTACAATATAGCAAGAATATGACACTGTTTCCGAGGATGGAAAAAGTCTGAATCTGAAAATCCGTCATCTCAGACCTGACGAGGTTGTATAGTCAATGGGAGAAGTCAGATATCCTGATCTGCGCTCGTGGTTTTCATGCAAAAAAAAAATTCGGGAAAATGCAGTGATAAATAAGGGGAAATAACCTGTGCAGATTTGGTCGGAGTATATTTCAGAAAATAAATAGATAAATTTGGATTTTAATAAATAACCCCCATAGGTGGTGGAAAATTATTTTGACAAAATCATTTAGCCATTAACTTCCATTGTGCTAATTGTACCACAATGTTTGTTAAATTCCTAGGTCTTAAAAATCTGGTTGGGATTTTAGAGCAATGGCAAAAGGCTAGACAGGTGGGTGGCAAAATGCTTAAAATTGCCTCTCCATAGACTATCAGGGCAGAGACAAAAGTCAAAAAAGCCTTCCTACTGGCCAAAATCGCCTGTGGAATGGCACTAGGATCGCTTTGTTTTTCAAGGTCACCCGACTTCGGAAAATAAAGCACTCTGAGTGCCATCCCGCTGGCGATTTTAACTTTAGCCGGCAGGAAGGCTTTTCAGGGAGATTAGTCGCCCAAAGTAGAGGCGATTTGTCGCCGGGTGACTAAATCTTCGCATGTGTCTCTGCCCTCATAGTAATCATCTTTGGTTTCGAATGATAATAACCTGTTCTGTAGGTGGACCTGCAGGACCTCTTCTTAAATGCAATTTTTTTGCAGCCTGCTGTGTGAGCTGGAAATTGTGCATCTTACAAAATTCTTGAATTTGACTCATGTGTCACAGCCCTTACAGCTTAGCTGCTGCTGAGTTCTAACATACCATAGCACAGCATGGGGTTCCACTGCTCAAAGCAGTCAAACACATTCTGTTGAATTGATACACCAATTAAAGCAGAATATGTCAGTATCTAAAACACTTTTTGATGGTTAGAACTGTAAATAATGGGGAGGTACCAAAGTGCTAATAATCACTCTGAATTCCCCAGGTATTTTATTTAGTTTAATCTGCCCTTATAGCATTTTCTATTTTATTTTTCAGTGTGTCCAATGTAATCATTATGAAGTGAATGTATGATGATGTTCCTGTAGTTTAATTTACTTAGATTCTATAATGACTTTTAGTTTTAGCCTTGTCTAAGAATATAAGGCTGGCTGACCACAGATGTATTAATCTTATCCCACCCCTTCATTAAGCTTTCTAAATAAACGGAGAGAGTAATGTCTTAAACTGTAAAAAAAATACAGCATATTTCACTGTATTATGCACAATACAAATAGGATAATTTAGAGTTTAGTTGACCTTAAATATGGTTGATCACAGTAGCGCAAATATCTCTAAGTTATTTACTTTAACATTAGCTTGTTTATTTAAAAATATGCCTTTGGAGGTTTTTTAGGACAGATGCAAATACAACCTCTCCTTACAAATTATTATGTAAATTTCTGCTCTCATGCCAAAGAAATCTCTAAGTTGCTTAGGTCAAATACCTCAGCACTATGGGGCAAATTCACTAACCTCCGAAAATTCGCCAGTAACTGCTTCGCTCACATCGTAACACTTCACCAGGCGTAGATTCGCTAGGACAATGCTAATTCGATAAAATCCGATGTTGCGTCTAGGGCGCAGAACGATGGCAAAGTTGGGCTAGCGTTATATCGTTGGCTAATTTGCATACGGCGGGAAGTGTAGGTTGAATGGACATATATGTTGCAGCAAATACATTACACTACACAAGCCCAGGGAACCTTAATAAAAGAAAATAAAGTTGTTATATTGCCCTACACGTGAGCCCAGTGTATAGTTTATGTGCCATATGTTAGGAAATGTAGGGGGGGAGTCGGGTACCCCAGAAAAAAATTTACGATCTTTTGCAGCCTATCATCCTGAAAAACTGAAAAGTCGCCAGCGTTTTTTGTGACTTAGAAAAATTTGCAGCTATTTTTTGAGGGAGTCCTATCTAGTCTATTGCACTTCGTCTGGTCTGAGGTGGCAAAGCCAAGTCTGGCGCAAGAGATAACGTTCATTAACGTTAACGTTCATTAAAATCCGCATCTTAGTGAATTTGAGTAGTTACGTCCATTCGCCAGAGTGAAAATTTGCCTGGCGTTAGAGTGTGAAGTAGCGCTATAGTCTATCTCCTTCGCTAGGGAAGTTACGCCTGTGCCCATTAGTAAATCAGCGAAGTAATTTTCGCCAGCGTTAGTCACTTCCCCCTTTAGTAAATTTGCCCCTATATCTATAAGATCAATACAGAGTAGGACATTAATCCATAACTCCCCCCAAACTAAGATGTTTCCTATACCCTAGGACTCTGCCCGTATTATTTCCACAATGATTATGTTGCCATTCTGCTTGAGAGATGAGATAACCGGTAGCTCAATCTCACGTGAGCCTGCAGTTTTATTTTAGACAGAGGAGAAACTGCACGCAGACGCCATGCTTCTCTTGCTTCAAGAAGACATAACTTTATTAACACTTCTGCATTAGCAGACAAAGATCATGTTACATGACACTGTATCAGTATCAAATTGCTATGGGATGAGAGCACATAAATGAGTGAGGCCTATGTATTATTAGTTAAAGGAAAAATATATGCTGCTTTGATGAGATTAACAAACGTTGTCTTTAAGATAGAATATCATATTGTATAATCATTTCTGTGCTGCTTTAGCTTTCACTGTGCTGGAAATAACTATTACATCAAATTCTTTACTTTTCTTTTTTCTCTCTTTTCTTTTATGGCTGTAGAAGCTGGTTTCCAACAGAGTGTGAGTGTGACATGTACCATTACCCAGGAATATTTAACTTAGTATTATTTATAAGAAGAACTTTTGTCACATTTCAGCTACACACACAAAAATAATTACTTTATCAGAGGTCTCCCAGGATAAGCGATCTGGCGGCTAATATAAACAAAGAGCCTAGTATTTATTGGAAGAATTTGTTTTATGTGACAAAAGCGTTTTCCTTTGGACCCTACTGCATTCTCAGCGCTAGAATTGGCACATCAAAAAGCACATTTGTCTCTGATGTTCTAAGCTACACTTTGTAACATGCAAGTTTTATCTTTTGAATAAAGAATTTACCATGAAAAACTTAACACAATCTAGATATGTTCAGACTGAGATATGACATTTATAAAATAAAACGTTTCATTCATCAGGAGTCCACAATGTGCATTGCTACATCCATCAGTCTCGACTCAAAGATTTGCTCAGCTATTTAATGAGCTGTCCGTTGTGGTACACTCTGTTAAAATATATTTTGCACTATTGCATCTTGTATTATAGACCAAGGGACCTCAAATATGATGGATGCTTGGAAAAAAAAGTCTTACTGCATAATAAATGGGAAACCAATGCTCTACAGAACTTCGATAAATGATGCCCACGCTCATTTATATATATATATATATATATATATATATATATATATATATATATATATATATATATATATATATATAATTGCTTGGTATATATATATATATATATATTAAAATAATTCATAAAAATAAGCAATTTAAAGCATTTTAACAAAAGTAATAATTAAATTTGAAAAAAAAATCAGCTGTTTGCCCATTTACCATTCTCTAAAGGTATAGGTAAAATCCAGTATTGTTAAGCTACAAACAGAATTTTACATTTACCAACAGACTTAATGTCACGGTTGGCACCCAAAATTCAGAACCGATGCTAAGCACCCTGTTCTCAGCTCTTCCTTTTGCCTTTAACAGCCGCCTTTCACCTCGGGAGGAGGCCTCGGCTAATTGAATGCCGCCAGGTCTTATAAAGAGAGGTGCAAAGTGAGGAGTTCCGAACAAGCTAAGGGGCACAACTGTAAAGCAGAGTCTTTTGGGCAGAGGGTCACGGTACAAGACGTAGGCAGAATCGTAGTCAGATCAGATCAGGCCGGGGCAGGCAGAATACAAAACGGAGTCAGGCAGGCAAGGGTCAAACCAGGAGATTAATCAGTAGGGATATAGAGTAAGCAAAGTCGGATATCAGGCAGGGGTCAGGATACAGATGTCAGATTCGTCAAAAGCCAGGCACGGGTCACAACAGGAATCAGAATCAGATAAACGGAATAGCACTAAGCTCAGAAGCACCAGGAAACAAGATCCTATAACGGGCAAAGACCTATAGTCCTAATGAGCCTTTTATACTATACAATTTTCGCGCCATTTCGCCTTTAAATTTCGCAGAGGCGCGCCTCTCGCGCCCTAAGGAACCTGCGCCTGAGGGGAAATAAGGGAGCGGCGTGGCAGGCGTGCCCGCCGCACCGCTAGACCACCAGGGAGGTGAGTCGCCGTTACACTTAAACTGTGTATGTATATCTATCTTTCTATCCAGCTACTTAATGATAGAAATGATTGCAACACATTTTCAACAATTTGGCAACTAACATACGCTTTTCTGGTTAAAAATGATTTATAATTTAATGGTATGGAACACAAAACTGTCAAATCCTCCAGAATGTCAAGATACAATGGGATAAAATCTGAACTGATGGGAAAACCTCAGGAAAACCCTGAGTCAATTGTGTCAACTTTTACTGTTCCTTTCTTTCTTTAAATGTATACTGTACCTTTAATTCTAATGGGGTGAGATCTTGTTTTAAAGAAAGAGAGACTGACTCCTTAACATCTTTGGATTTGTTTCCTGTGTTACAAATAAAAATGAATTCAGTGGATATGTATGTAAAGTAATAATGTATTCAAGGGAAGATGACAATTTTAAGAAAGCCTAGTCCTGTGTATTTTGATTCCTCTGACTCATTTTCCAGTTCTCAAGCTTAAACAAGAACCAACCAGAACATACCTCACACACTACTTTATCAGTACTGTATGATGAGCCCTGCCATCAGACAAGATACAAAATGGAATGAAAAGAGCAGTGCAAGGAGTAAAATGAATCCAAAATAATTTTTTTTAATTAGTAAAAAAAAAATGAGGAGTTTAAATTGATGGATTATTTTCTTATCCAAAATTAACTTTGTAACTGTTTCATTTTATAAATTTTATCTTAGTTTTAGCTTACAAAAGTTAAAAGAATTATCTAGATTTTTTTATTGTATTCTAAGCAATGTGATGTGATAACTGATAATGCTGTTATACAAAAACAATAAAAATTCAGTTGTAAAAAAAAAATATCTAGAAATGTAGATGTTGACTAGAGATGGGCGAATCTGTTCGCTTTGCCAGAAAATTCACAAAACTCCGAAGCATTTTGCCAAACGAATTGAAGTCAAAGGGCAGCAAAATAATTTTGACACGCAACAATGTTAATGCAAGCGTCAATTTTTATAAGCGCGACTCTTTTGTCCAAATGCATTAAAGTCAATGGGTGTCTGAATCATTTTGACGCTTGACTTTTTTTTATGTGCGCGACAATTGACGTGTGACAATTTCTTTTTTCCAGTGAATTTTTCCATGGCGAATCTTTGCAGCAGTTTTGCGAAAACATTAGTGGGTGGTGGTGTGCAGAAATGCACCTGTAATCCATGCCTGGTAAATAAATTTGTCCATCAATAATGTTAATGCAAATGCAAGTTAAATTACAAACTAAGTCAACACGTTACAGCCAGAATTAGCAAGAAATACTAAGTTAATCAAGACAGTCATTGGTACTAATACTGCTGTTAAGTATCACTGTATTGCACAAAAATTAGACAGCACCATATGCTCAACTGGTGTTGGGTGCTGCATGACTTAGGTGGATGAGAAGCATGGTTTATTGGGGAGATTTTAGTAATCTTAGCATCTCACAGATGCCCAACGTTCCCCTTTCTAATCTGTAGATATGCACTGGGTTTTCGTGTAAGCACTTCTTGTATTGCCTGCAATTTGGAATGTACGGTAGTCAATTCTCATACAGAGTGCTGCTTTTACAGTATTAGCTGTATCAATATTCAGCATGGATTTAGCTACTTCTGCCAACAGCCATTTTCTGGACCTTAAATGCTCTGCAATTACCAGTATTTCTTATCTGTGGTCTTTCTTGCTAGATATTTATGATGTATTTTGTGGTTAATCTTGTAGCTCCCAAAGAAATGGCAGGCATATTTCTTGGCAGGAAATTGTCCTCCATTTATATAAGCTTTATTTGTGAATATAAATGCCTCAGAGACAAGAACTTTATCTATTTGCATTTAATGTATGAAAATATAGGATGTGAGAAAAGCTAAAAACAAGTTTAAGAAAAGTAAAACAAAAAAAAAAAGAATACAAAGCTATTAGTGGAGATCTCCACAAAAGAAATCATCTTTGTATAATGAAAGAAAATGGAATTCTAAGCAGCCTTTTATTATACTTTAGTTAAAAATATCAGGGGTCTTAACATATTTTTTATTGCAATTGAAAGCAGTATCTGTAACATACCGTGGTGGTCTAGTGGGACGCCCTCCGCATGTCACGTCCACCTCCTCTTCTATGCCGGTTCCTTAGTGAGCGTGCGGCGCGCATCTCCTGTATTTATAGGCGCATTGGCACTGGTGTAATGACTCCAGTATACAATGGCGCCAAATTCAAAACTATTTAAAGGGGACTTGGCGTCCTATTCATTGCCCATTATAGGATTGTGTTCCTGGTGCTTCTGAGCTATCTGTAATTCTGATTCCTGTTGTGACCCTTGCCTGGCTTTTTGACGATTCTGACCCCTGCCTGATATCCGACTTCGCTTATTTTATATCCCCGCTGATTGATCTCCTGGTTTGACCCTTGCCTGCCTGACTCTGTTTTGTACTCTGCCTGCCCCGACCCGGCCTCATCTGACTACGATTCTGTCTATGCCTTGTACCGCGACCCTCTGCCCAAAAGACTCTGCTTTACAGTTTTGCCCCTTAGCTTGTTCAGAACCCCTCGCTTTGCAAATCTCTTAATAAGACCTGGCGGCATCCGATTAGCCGAGGGCTCCTCCCGAGGTGAAAGGCGGCTGTTAAAGGCGGAAGCAAGGGCCGAGAACAGGGTGCTTAGCATCGGTTCTGAATTTAGGGTGCCAACCGTGACAGTATCTCTCTAATGGGCAGATTTATCAAAGGTCGAATTTTGAATTTATGTGAATTTTTTTTCTCTAATAAATTCGAATTTACTCACAACACAAATGAGAGGATATTTAAGAAAAATTACATATTCAAATGGTTCAATGGACCTCTGCCATTGATTTGTAAATTAACTCGACAGGTGCTGCTTTCAGAAGCATTTACATTTACAAATGTGACATATTTGCTCTTAATGTAATTTGCCAAAGCCTTGGATAACTGAAGGCAGCGCAATTTGTGATTTTTAGGGGTTTACATTTGCAAGTTAAGGTTTGGTTTATCTCTTCGGTGTATATGTAAAGTAAGAAAAAAACATATGCAATAACTTTAAAATATCGAACATCAGTTGAAAAAAAGAAAATAGACAACAAATGAGCCATGAATCTTATACATACTATTCATACCTGTTGGTTAATTTTGGCAAAGTCTGCAAAAAGAAATGTCGATATTTAATAGACTAAATCAGTGCTGGCCAACTTATATGGTACAGAGGGCCGGAATTTTTCTAATCCACATGGTGGAGGGTCGATACTGGACTGTTTTACTCACTGTTTTTAGACCACACCCACTTTAAACCACACACATGTTACCACAAGACCATTTCCACATTAACAGCACACCAAAAAAACAGATGGTTGGTGCTCACTGCAGGGATCAGGGCTGGAACTAGGGGTAGGCAGAGTGGGCAGCTGTCTAGGACGCCATCATTGAGGGGTGCACTTTTAATGGGGGTTTTTTTCTTAATTTTTTCATCAGCATTTATTTAATAATTTGTTTCAGTTATCATGGTCACTCAGTCGGGTGGAATCTCCCTCCTTCACTTTCTCCCTCTTGCCAGCAAGTAATAGCTCCTTCTGTGCGGTGCAGCATTGCAGCGCGACATGCGTATATGCGTCAATGACGTCACTGATGCGATTGGGTGGCAGAGAGAGGCAGAGAGCTGGCGGCCTGCTTGGTGTGACTCGCTCTCGCTGCTCTCAGCCTTGCACAGTTGCACTGAACTGAAGACATTCTTTCTATTACTGTAAAGTGTGAAGCTTCCTGCTGGCACAGCCAGATACAGATTTGGGGCCCATATGTTTGCTGTTGCTGCTGGGCTGGGCGCTGGCACAGGTACATAAATACTTGGGGGCAATATGATGTGATCAGATTTATTTTTGGCTGCTGCTGGCACAGGTAAAGTTTGGGGGGCAATATGATGGCTGCTTGAGGACTGTATGATGGATGGCTGCGGAGCTTGCTGGCACAGGTATGGGGGGCAGTATGATGGATAGCTGCTGGGCTTGCTGGTACAGGGGGCAGTAATATGAATGAAAAAGTGTTGTACATTTTCTTGCTTTCTTCATTTAAAAACCATCATGGTAAGGAGGTAAATGGTAATGCAGGACAGGGGGGGCGCTGATTGAAGCTCTTGCCTAGAGTGCCAAACTACCTTGGCCTGGCACCGGCAGGGATGTCACTCATATGTGAAAAACGTTAAGTCATATTAAGACATACCCTTAAATCCATATGCCTCCTCCTCCCCTTTGTATAATACAGTACCCCAGCATATGATTAAACACCTTAGGGGCCACTAGCAATAATTTTCAAATGCTAACAAACCCCCACAAATACCAGGCTTATGTTCCATAGATATCATAGGTCAGGCAGAGTATGGCAAACACCGGGTGCAAAGAGCAGGCAAAGTATGACACACACAGGGAGCATAGGGAAGGCAGAACAGAGCAGGAGACAGGAAAATCAGGACCAGTCTAATATGTACTACAAACTGTGCTGGTGCCCCATAAGCATTTTTTATAAGGTGTGAACAGGTGAACAATGTGGGCAGTTTCAGTCTGGGTCTCAGGTGTGAACAGTACAGGTGGGATTACATGTGTGAACAATACAGGGGATTAGTCTGAATTTGAGGTTTAAACAATGTAGGGGCCAGTTAATCTCTTATATATAAGCAGACACAGCTGGCAGACTTTCATGTGGAGGGCCATATAAAAGGGGGTCGTGGGTCGCATGCAGCCCGCGGGCCACCAGTTGGAAAGCCCTGGTCTAGATATATCTTTGGGAAGGAAGTAAATATATAAATAGAACAGGTATAGCATCTATTATCCAGAATGCTTGGGACCTGGGGTTTTATGGTAAGGGATCTTTCTGTGATTTGAATCACCATACCTTACAGCTACTAAAAAAAATGTAAACACTAAGGAACAGATTCTAATTTGAATTTTTTGTTGGTCAAAACTCTCAAATTCGGATTGTGAATTATCCAAACTTCATCCGAGTTTTAATTTGAATTCAAATTTCAAGATTTATCATACGCTGGCCCTTTAAGAACTTGAATTTGACTATGTGCCACCTTAAACATTGTGAATTGCTGTATAGGTCAATTGGAGAGGTCCTGGGATCAATTTGGTGAAGTTTGCAGCCTTCCTGACATTTGTTTTTCAGAGAAAAAAACTTGAATCAAAGTTTTTCTAATTCCGAGCTGAGCAAATTCTGAATCGAATTTCTAATTTATGGCAGTTTGGATTTATGCAGCTTATTTACTGTCAAATACAAGATACTGTTTTTATTATTGTAGAGAAAAGGCAAATCATTTTTAAAATTAGAATTATTTGTTTAAAAAGGACTCTATGGGTGCGTAAGGACTTACCCTGGCGCACGTTACTTTCTTAACGGCGCAGTGACGCTGGCGTGTGACAGCGCGCAATGGCGCCAAATTCAAAACTATAAAAGGGGAGTTTAGTCTACAGCACCTCGCCCGTTGTTCAATTAGTTGTTCCTGGTGCTTTAGTATATTGAATCCTGTCTATTGGATCTTCTGTGTATTGACCCTTGCTTTGTCTGACTATCCTGACCTCTCCAATCCTGATCCTTTGTCTGTCCACTGACTATTCTACATTCTCCAATCCTGATTCTGGCCTGTCTGATGATTCTCGGCTTGTGCTGGCCCGGCCTGCCTGTTCCTGGTGGTGTTCTTCCTTCCAGTATCCTGGTGAGACGATCGTGCCCCTTTTCTCGTCCAGAACCATTAGCTTAGCTCCTCTCTCAATTAAGACCTGTCGGCATCCGATTAGCCGAGGGCTCCTCCCGAGTTGAAAGGCGGCGGTTAAAGGCAGAAGTGAGAGCCGAGACCAGGGAGCTTAGCTTGGGTTCTGGATATAGGGTGCCGAACGTGACAGGGTGATGGCCTCCTAAGTTTTCTGGTTAAAAGGTTTGTTGTATATAGTAAAAAACTTGAGAGCTCCCCTTCCACAGGCCAGAGGAAGCAGTGAACTAAAGGTAAGGCATCCGACTTCTAAGCCATACACATATGCCAAAACTAGGATGGGCTAGTGTACGCTACTTTCACAAGTAGAAGTTGAATAGTAAAAGGCAAAGGTATAAATAGTATAAAACACGTTACCTATTGCTTTGCGTTATGTTTGAAGCATTGAATTGCTCTGCTGGGAATTCGCTTTCCATGATTAAGGAGGCAAATTTCATGGAAGGCCAAAGTAAACAGATGCAGATCTGTTAGGACATTAATCTTAAAGAGAATAAGAAACGGCATAAACACAATGTAAAAGCAATTGTCTTCTTTAAAAGATTCCAGCAAGAAATCCAAAAACTAATATCTTGTGAATGATAGTTTAAATTAATTCTTTTACAAAGTTTCTTCGGCAAAACTCATGAAATACATGTTCTTCCAATAAGAAAAAGCACTTTTTAAAAAATAGGAATGTTTTGGGTTTTTTTGTACTCTTTATAACCTAACACATGTTCGTGTTTTTTTATACTGGTTGTTAGATTAGTTCGCTTGTATTCGTGGATATTACAAAACAATCTGCTACTTATATGAACAATTTGCAGTTTAAGGTTTCCCTTTAAGAATCAGCAGGTGGTATATAAAACATAAAGAAGGAAATTACTAAATAGGAACTTTAAATTCAAAACAAGTGCTAAGACTCTGGGAATTACGCTTCAGCTCACCATGACTAATATCACAAACAAAAACAATTATGCTGCAAGCTCTTGGGAAAGCATTTATCATATTATTTTACTAATGTTATTTTAGCACACTGTGTTGTTATGAGGTGGAAATATTTTCTAATTAGAATAGCTACATTTATTTGTGGTGCTTGTGTCAGTAAGAATGATGTGACAGAACCAAGCATCTAAACCAATGGCTGGCAAGCAAGATAATGTCAATCAAGTGAATGCCATTCAAGCATCTGTTTATCTCAAGGTCAATAAACTTAAATATTTCAGGTACCTTAAGCAGCCTTCCTTCTACAGATCTGACAGGGTCACGACAAATCATGGAAACAAAGTATTGGTACATATACTTTGAATAATGGCAAAACCTGTAAATAAAGCAATGTTGCAAAAGTTAATGGAAAAATAAAGATATATTTATTAAGTGAATGCTACATGTTCACCTGGTCCTTGCAAATATGTCCAAATGACCTACAGTTTATAGGAAATGCAACAGATAAGAGATATAGTTTCCCAATATATATATATATATATATATATATATATATATATATATATATATAAATAGTCACCTTGCTGGCATATGTAGTTATACTGCATATACTGAGCCAGTTCCCTTCACAGACATGGAATTCTCTGACTTGAATCACATCATCAATAACTGTCCGTCAATGGCACAGAACGATTTATCATAACTTAACATTTTATACCAAAATATTCAATTTTCTGGAGAAATATCAAAGAGCAACCACATTCCATGGCTTTGAATGCTATATATCTCTTTATGACATGCAATGCACACCCACGAATGGAATGCTTTCAGTTACTCTACACGGACATGAAATTATCTTCAATACTATGTCTTATTCTTCAATGATATGAAAAGTCAAGAAATGCTCTTCACTGACAAAATTCCTTGCATTAATTAAATGGCTTTCTCGGTTATGTTGATTGATACCTATATTTATTGCAATTGAGTGAAATGCTATGCAGTATTATCTTCATCAGCGCTAATACCCCTTATTGTATGGAAATTTTAAAATAAAATGCTACTCTGTTTCCTGCACTGGCACAAAATGTGTCTGTATAGGTGCAGAATACTTAGCATTTCAATCTCTCTCTGCCTGTCCAGTTGCCTCAACTCTTCAGTAAAGGAGTTTGCTTCAAAATGGGCCAAAATGAACAATATAGTGTGTTGTTGGGTAACTTAGTTATCTGTATGTCTCTAAAAAAGACGATGAAGATTTATTTTCTTTTTTATTTTAACAATCTCTAAAACAGTGCTGTCCAACTTCTGTGTTATCGAGGGCTGAAATTTTTCTGGCCTACATGGCGGAGGGACGATGATGGAAGCCAGTGTTGACCACTCCCTGTTTTTAAACCACACCCACTATAAACCACACCCATGTTACCATAAGACCAATTCCACATTTATTCGACCATCGAATTGGCCAAATTCGATAGTTGAACTTTTCTTTTTGGATTTTTTGGCCGTTTTCGGTCAAAGTAAAATCGTTCGATCGTAGCAATCGTTCAAATCGATTGGTTCGAATGATTTAATCAAACGATTTTCAAAAAAAAAATTCTACTTTTTAAAACTTAGCCAAATTTTCGCTCTAGGTTTTAGGAGGTCCCCATAGGCTAACATAGCAATTCGGCAGGTTTAAAGTGGCGAAGTCGAAGTTTTTTAAAGAAACAGTACTTCAATTTTCGAATGGTTGAATATTCGAAG
The DNA here is from genome assembly GCF_017654675.1 of Xenopus laevis. Classification (NCBI taxonomy): domain Eukaryota; kingdom Metazoa; phylum Chordata; class Amphibia; order Anura; family Pipidae; genus Xenopus; species Xenopus laevis. The sequence continues at coordinate 96,707,477 of NC_054376.1, forward strand.
TATCTTTAATTCGAAACAAAATCGAATTTGGCATATTCGATGGTCGAAGTACCCAAAAAAAGTTTTTTAATTCGAAAATTCACTTCGACCCTTGATAAATCTGCCCCTATATGAATTATTTGAATCTTGTTTCCCTTGGTCTTGGAATTCATAATTATAACAAGCAGGCAGGAGCCATTTTGTGGCAGGCAATATTTGATTGACAGCTGAGATTTTTAAATGCATTTACAACAGCTATGAATGCTTTTATAAAAAAAAAAGAATTTGGATGTAATGGTTAATTTGACAAGGACTTTTATTATACAGCTTTTTATGTCTGAGTGACAGGTCCGCTTTAAACTGGATGTCAGAATGTAACTATTTATGAATATAATTTTAAATGTCTATTAAAAGTAATCTGTTTAGCAGAGATGATAACAAAAATGCAGTTTTATAAAAAAAAATATATATATATACACACACACACATATGAATTTCACCAGCACTTGCTGGATTTTCATTACATTAACAAAGCATTTTTCATTTGAGTAACCCATTACACAAAACTGAATTTTGTTGGGTTTAGCATTGTTTATTCCTATTCTAAAATACATGTATGTATGGAGGTTTGCTAGTGCTGGAGAACTTTCTACTTCATCTACTGTAATGCTTTATCAATTCAGTGTATACCAGCAGAAGATATTATTACTCCCCTGTGGATACTAAGCATTATGTGACTAATAAAAATAAATCAAGATAGTTTTCTTAATACTTGCTGAGACATTTAAGCAGTGATGAAAGCAGCCTGCAAACAACCCCAAATGCTTGCTCGGCTATGAAATTTCTCACTGTATTCTTTAGATCTTCCATTGCTTATGCTGTCTGGGGAGCAATCAAGTTCTTGCCATGAATTAAGGGTATCAGACATGTTGAGAGTTTCATGAAGGGTCTGACACCAGAATTTGAAAGCAGCCCAGTAACATATATAATGCTTCAAAATATGACACCTTTGGGGATATATTGTACTCACATGTTCAAAATGTTATCAGTCAGAGACCCTTAAAGGAGAAGGAAAGCTACGGAGGCATTTTATTGCCAATAGATTAGCTGCAATAGTGCAAGCTAGAATGCTATATTTATTCTGTCGAATGTTTTACCATACCTGAGTAAAAAGCTCTAGAAACTCCCTGTTTGTTTAGGATAGGAGCTGCAGTATTAACATGGTGTGACATCACTTCCTGCCTGAGTCTCTCCCTGCTCTGGGCTCAGATTACAGTAGAGAAGGCGGGGGAAGAGGAGCAAACTGAGCATGCTCTTGCCCAGGGCAATGAGGTTTAAGCTGAAGGCAGGAAATCTGATACAGAAGCCCATGAGTACACAATAGAAGGAAAGAAATGCAGTCTTTCTTTTGACAGGGGACTCAGAGCAGCACTACTTTGGGGGTTTACTGGTATATTTAGATGGACCTTTCTGATAAGGCTTACTTAGTTTTAACCTTTCCTTCTCCTTTAACCTTTACTTTTTTGGTTCCAAAGAACCTGAAATATATTGTAAAATAAGTTCAATAACTTGAGTTTATCTTCAAAGTGAATCTAAAAACGAAAGATTCTAGAGACAAATGTTTATGTTGTGACCTTGGAAGGGGAAATTGCACGAGACAGAATCAATTGCTTTTTTAATTTCTAAATTATTACAAATGATGAACAAATGAATAGCAGAAAATGTGAATGTTACAAGCTGGCAAATGATTTAGAAACACAATAAAAAAATAAATCTTGCAAATGGTCCAACCTGAAATGGTAAATGGCAGTGACAGCCTCTACAATAGGAAATACGAGATGAATATGACAGTCGCTGTGAAGAACAACTTTGTTGATGAATATCAGATGGAAAGCAGATTATGAGCTAATAGAAAAGAATAAATTATCTTGTCATCTGAGGCTTTCTTCATTTGCAGGATAAAAGAAGCTACAGTATGCCTACCACACTATTCAGTTGTAGTGTATATGGCACATATTATAGATAAGTCATGATCAGTATATTGGTAAAATATACACTTCTTATAATGAGGCTTTTGCTTTATATTTGCAATATTAAGAAGTATGATGACATGCCTTACTGTGCACACATAATTCTTCCCTACGTAATTGCATGTACACACTCGCTTTCCATACTCTTCCCTCAGTGGCTTCTTTATAAGTGTATATTAGACTAACCATCACTGATTTTAATGGTGATTTCTACGCTATACAGTAGATTTTCACAACTTTAATCTCTCAAGTAAAATTACTATACAAGTATAGGATCCCTTATCCGGAAACCCGATATCCAGAAAGCTCTGAATTACAGTCTCCCATAGACTCCATTTTATCCAAATAATCCAAATTTTTAAAAGTGATTTCCCTTTTCTCTGTAATAATAAAACATTACCTTGTACTTGATCCAAACTAAGATATAATTAATCCTTATTGGAAGCAAAACCAGCCCATTGGGTTTATTTAATGCTTAAATTAATTTCTAGTAGACGTAAGGCATGAAGACCCAAATTACGGAAAGATCCACTATCCGGAAACCCCAGGTCCCGAGCATTCTGGATAACATACCTGTACTAGTATAAAATGTTTCCAAGTATCTATGCATTCCATCTCCTGAAACATTAAGAAAAAATAGTTTTTTAATTTTTTTCTTGTTGAGTTCCTTACCCTGTACCTATTTCATATACAGAATATTAAAGATATTCACGCCACTATATACCTCCTATCAGTGTAGACTGACTGCAGACAGAAAGGTACTTTCAATTTTAAATTTGATTTTCAACATTGTTCCACATTGTTGGTAAGCAACTGAATGGGAAACAGATAATTTGTGGAGTTTGTAAATCTAGTGTCCTTAAATTGCTTTCACAGTTTTCAGCACTTTCAGTTTTACAAACATTTACTGCATGCGGTTGTATAAATTAATTTCCTATGCAGTGTTACGTTTAAATGGTTTCTACCTTTCAGCTGTCAACCTGATTACTAAATTGCTACAATAAATACAGTAAACATGAAGGAATACTATTTTCACGCATAGTAGAGTAAAGAGCTAAATACAAATAGTAGAGCAGCCATTGTATTTTAGACATTTTATTGTATATTGTTTAAGTATCTTGTCCTCAGGAGGTGTCAGAAATTAAATTTTAGGGGCCAATAATGCTTACCTTTATTATGATAAATCTAGCACAGATAAATATTTATGGAATCTGGCTAATAAATTCATGTGGATGCTGCAAAAACATCAATCTAACACATCTTATTCTACAACCTTAGTGAGGTTTTCAAACTAAACATTCCAATATTTCTAGTCAACACTGTCACAGAGCTTCTGTACCCCTGCTTTGGTACTGTGGTATATAACATGATCTCCTCAGTGTTGGACTGGGACATCAAGGGCCCACCCAAAAACCTTAGACCAGGGGCCTATCAAAAAACCTTAGCCCAGGGCCCACTCAGTACTATTATTCTTCCTCTCCTCACTCAACCTCTATTCCCCTAGTCTCTTTTCTTTACATACTATAATTAATTATTCCATCTATTTAGCCTCTTTTTCTCATAGAAATCGGGACTGACCATGAAATAGGCCAAATGTTTAGCAGTATGAGGGCCCACTGACACCTGGGCCCACCGGGACTTTTCCTGGTATCCTGGTGGGCCAGTCCGACACTGGATCTCCTGCCTAATACTTTTAGGGATAGATATATCAATGGTTGAATTTCAAGTTAATGGGAGTTTGTAAAAGCTCCCATAAACATCCATAAACTCCCATGAACTCAAAATTCAAAGAAAAAACGGGTGAATGGGATCGACCCGCAAACTCGAATCATATTCGAATCGAATTTAATTTGAGTTTTTTCACCGAAAAAAACCTCAATTTTCAGGATGTCTCCAAACAACAAATTTATTCCAGGACGTCCCCCATAGGCTAAAACATCAAAGCAATTTGTCAGGTTTAAGATGGCGAATAGTTGAATTTGAGTTCTTAGGGCCAGTAAATGAAAAACTTCGAAATTCAAATTTTATTAAAAACTCGAATCAAATTTTAACTATTCCCGAGTCGAATTACAATAAAATAAACTCAAAAATTTGAATTTTTCACTTCGACCCTTGATCTCTTATCTTTAGCGCAACAATATTTACCACCTTAAATGTATGGATAATTTTATGAATTAAGTTATGGTGTAGAGCAAGAATCCCCAACCTTTTGAACCCGGGAGCAACATTCAAAAGTAAAAGCAGTTGGGGAGCAACACAAATATGAAAAATGGTCTTGGGCTGCCAAATAAGGGCTGTGATTGGCCATTTGGTAGCCCCTATGAGGATTGTCAACCTACATTGAGGCTCTGTTTGGCAGTGCACCTGGTTTTTATACAACCAAAACTTGCCTCCAAGCCTGGAATTCAAAAATAAGCACCTGCTTTGAGGCCACTGGGAGCAACATCCAAAGGGTTGGAGAGCAACATGTTGCTCACGAGCTACTGGTTGGGGATCACTGGTGTAGAGATATCAGAAAAAAATTGAAAAAAGAATGATGGGTTTGTAGGTGACCACAGGCAGGTGTCCTTATGTAGGCATAAAATAAACCTTCCATCTCACTTTTTCTTATAGGAAACCAAACGATTATAGAAATAGTTATATATAGTTAATCCTGTAGCCCATGCCAATACTGTGCAGCATGATGTGGCTCTCATTAGGCAAGAAAGAAATGTGAAACTTTTTTATTCTTAGACAACATGCCTCCTATACCAAGTCCTGTACCTCTCCACATAGGTTCACGTGTACTACTGAGCATTTGGGTCATTAGAGGAGGTTTAGGAAGAGAATTGTTTTTTGGGGAGAGCAACAGAATGAATGTGGTGTAACTGGTGGGAAGATGAGCAATGTCAGCTTAGTAATGTCAAACATTTCAACATTAAAAACCTCAATCCTATAAAAACACTTTCTCTCAAATAGTTTTTTTGAAATGTAAAAGTTTTCTATAATGCTCCTGTTGCAATAACATTCATTAATATTACAGACTTCGGTGCATACAAATATGTAATAAACAGTGAAAAATATTAGTGAGTAGCAGTTTAAAATAATCATTTATATGCTTATCACAGGACGGAATAACACATGAATGAGCAATAGAGAACTCTGCTTGTACACCTACTCACAATTCTTGTTACGTCAGTCACACAGCAATGCACAGTGCTTGGGATGCTGAATAAAATCCATCCAAGCAGTTTCACTAACACAAAAGTCGACAAGTGTATTTAAGACATATTACCTCTTATTTCTTGCATACATATGAAGATTAGTGATGGGTGAATCTCTCCCGAAAAATTCGCGAAAAATCGTGAAAACTGAAAGTTCACGAAAAATGTGTGAAATTCTGCCTTTTTCACAAAAAAATCGTGAAATTCGACATTTTCACAAAAAAATTAGTGAAATTCTGACAAAATCAAGCAATTCTAACCTTTTCACGAAAAAATCGAGCATTTTTTAAGAGAGATTCACAAATTTATTTGCCGGCGGCGAAACACGGGAATTCGCCGCGAATTCGTGCCTGGCGAGTTTATTCGCCAATCACTAATGAAGATTGCCAAGCTCATGAAGGACCTGTGCTTTAAGACCTTGCTGGTGGTCTAAATGGAGAATTTCTATTGTAGAATTATATCTAAAATGAGTTAATCATCAGTAATATTTCAGTACTGATAATAATTCATTTAAAAAAAAAACGGTGTGATTTTAATGACGGATGTCTAATGTGATAACACCATGTGAGAAGCTTAAATATAATGCAATATACAGTATGGACAAACAATCCCTGTTTTGTTTAAAAGGGAGGGCATTTTTGGTAGCTTAGGGGCCCATTAAAAAAAATGCTTTGAATTTCGAAGGTTTTTTTTGGCTACTTCGACCATCGAATGGGCTACTTCGACCTTCGAATAAGACTTCGACTTCAAATCGAATGATTCGAACTAAAAATCGTTCGACTATTCGACCCATTCGATAGTCGAAGTACTGTCTCTTTAAGAAAAAACTTCGACCCCCTAGTTCGCCACCTAAAAGCTACCGAACTCAATGTTAGCCTATGGGGAAGGTCCCCATAGGCTTGGCTAACTTTTTTTGGTCGAAGTATAATACTTTGATCGTTGGATTAAAATCCTTCGAATCGTTCGATTCGAAGGATTTAATCGTTCGATCGAAGATTATTCCTTCGATCAATCGATCAAAGTATTTGCGCAAAACCCTCGATATTCAACCCTTGATGTATCTGCCCCTTAATGTACAAAATGTCTCAATGTCTTAAATATATTCATAATGGGTTGAGTGCAGAGGACTCTTATAGTTGGCTGTATGAATTCTGTGGTCACAGCCTCATTGAACCTCCACTTAATGTTTTAAATATTATTGGTGAGCACAACTTACCTTGTTTGTTTTAGTTGTCATCTCCATGCTTCGTTTTCTGACTTAAACTGGCTTAATAGACCTTATCGGCAGTGCAAGAAACGACATAAAATATGATCTATAAAATAAAGCAAGTTCCATACACTATATTAGACAAAATTTAGAAATGTGCTGTGATTCTACAACATTGCAGGTTACACGTCACACTGCAAAAATATAAAATCTATAAAGTTTTCATTTGTAAGACTAGTCTGAAGCACTGGGATGTTTATACTATTTAGTGCAATTGTGTATTAGTAATAATTTCAAGAGCTAATGGAGTTAAGAATTCCCTTCTGTCTGCCATATGATTATGGCCATCAAAGGCATAAAACAGCTCTGATATCAATGGCAGACAAGAGAATAGACAGGTTAGAGGGAAAATGTATGTTGGATCTGCTGTCAACTTCTGTGTTTCTGTTCAAGCTCTAACTTCTCTCCAATGACTACCCACCCTTATTATAAGCTTTGCTACAGTATTTTAAAGCAAGATAAATAAATAATAGAAACATTACTATTTTCTGGTGTCATTTTCGCTAAGGACCTTTAATTATAAGGTCATTTAACCTTTTTGTTTAAGTTCACATAATTTGCAAATAAATGAATATGTCAGGAGGAGATAAATTATCTGCTGGGAGACGAATCCCATGGAATGACAGGAAGCAGTTCTTTGGATTAAAATGCTGTACTGTAGCTCTGGAAAGCAGAGTTGTCTAGTCTTGATGGGACGAGGGAATTAATGAAAGGTAGCACTATGTCTATATGCATACTAATCTTTCCCTCAGGTATCACGATTTGTTGATTGAGACCCTATTTCGGCAAGAAGATGAAATTAACTTGATATATTTGAGAATATTTCACTGTCATTGTCCAGCTTTGCAATACTAATTAAAATCTGAGAACATTAATCCCAAACCCACGGACTAATTGATCTACAAACGGAGCTTGTTATCAATCATACAAGGAAATTTCTTACCAACTGTTTTGTCATAAGACGTTATAACAAATGAAAGGTGGGATGGAGGGGGGCTTTGCTTTCAATCGAGTGCACAGAATTAAATTCTTCTTCTGAAAGGACCGGAGGGACAGGATGGTGAGCTTTCAGAGCTCCTGCAGAAAAACCTACTTTACTAAATGCAAAAGAAGGGCTGCTGACTTGTTCTCTTGCATTTAACCCTATAAATAAAAAAAAATCAAATAGATACAATATGTTAAAATATATATATTTGAGAACAATAGTAAGCAAATGAGAATCAGGACACCAGAATTACTACTTATGGATATAAAATAATAATACAGGTTTGGCACAGCTTATTTTTTCCTACATAAAGCAAAGGTATATTTAGGGGCAGATTTACATATGGTTGAATATCGAGGGTTAATTAACCCTCGACATTCGACTGCCGAAGGTAAATCCTTGGACTTCGAATATTGAAGTCGAATGAACCGAACGATTCGAAGGATTTTAATCAATCGATCGAACGATTTTTCTACGACCAAAAAAACCTTAGAAAGCCTATGGAGACCTTCCCCATAGGCTAACATTGAGGTTCGATAGGTTTTAGGTGGCGAAGTAGGGGTTCGAAGTTTTTTTTAAAGAGACAGTACTTTGACTATTGAATGGTCGAATATTCGAACGATTTTTAGTTCGAATCGTTAGATTTGAAGTCGAAGGTCGAAGTAGCCAATTCGATGGTTGAAGTAGCCAAAAAAAACATTCGAAATTCAATGTTTTTTTTATTCTATTCCTTCACTCAAACTGAGTAAATGTGCCCCTAAATGTATAGTTATTTCTTTATAAACCCACAAATCAAAATGAACACATGAGCCAATAAAGCATTCTAGTGATCTTCAGGAGGGCAATTTTTAAACTGGACTTACAGTATTTTCATTGGACTTTGGAAAGTGTATTTATAAATAAGACAAAAAACCCATGCAGATTTGGGCTGGGTTTTTTTCAGAAAATATTGAGATAAATAAATATAAATATTTGATAAATAACCCCCATAGAGTATGTACAGCTTCACAACAGGAGAAAACGGGACATACTTAACAAAAAAAAGCTCAGCAAATGGGAAGATATATACTGTAATGATATTTACAAATTGGTATAGATATAGCTAATATGGAAAGAGCAGGGATATATAGGGTCTAATCTTAACTGCAAATTGATGGCATTTTCATTAATTATAAGCTATTATAATGTTATTGAAATAACACCCTGAAAGCCCAATATAATTGCACCTTTGATGCAGTAGCAGACCTATTTAATGTTTGTACAATTGTCATTATGTAAAGTGTAATTTAACAATTATGATTCATACAGTACATGTATTAATCTGCAACATGATGTGCAAACGAAGCAACTGGATGAAATTCTTCTCTGCAAAAGAAACTCTTTATTGCAGCAGTTCAAGAATGTGTTTTATGTTTTTAATTTTTGTGTTCATGTTTTGCCCCCACATTTTTCTCATATCACGGAAAAAGCCACTCTCAAATTTTAACATATTTTCCCTAAATAAAAATCAGCCTGGAAATGAGGAAGAGTTCAACAACCAGCACATTAGCCATGTGACATTATATTGAAAATATAAGACACTGGGGGTCATTTATATAGTTTGCGCAGCGCATATTTCGCAAATGGTTGTTTTGCTCATATTTTTTCCTGAACATTAATATATTGCACTGCTCTGCCCAGCTTTCCGGTTTTTACGAATTCACATTGAGAATAAATTTTCTCAAATGGCTCGCAAATGAGACGGGTGTTTGCGTGAGTCCGCCCACTCTGCGAGGTTGTTGTGTGCGAAAATAGCATTTACAGTAACTTAAATTTGCAAATTGCAAAACTGTTTTTCGAATATTTGCCTAAGTTGTGGCGTAATTCAAACCCTGCCATCAATGAATGCCATTAAGAGAATAGCAATCAAAAAGCCACTTTCAAATACAAAGGTATATATGCAATACATTGTACCTTAATCACATGCAAGAAATAAAGCAAGTAATTTCCTGCTGTGTCTGAGTGCTCTACTTGAATACTTTGTTTTCTGTAGGGTCTCTCGAAAGCAAGCTAAAGTATTCATGACATCTAGAGGCACACTTGCACACACTTTTACTTCTCTGAAATTAAACCCAAAGCATTGTAAACAAAACAAAATATACAATGAAGTTTTTATGAAGATTAGGAAATGGGATATACAAATACAGATCTTTTATTATTGTTACTTCTTGTATAAAAATTCTTCGCTGCATTAATAATATATCATGAGAATTAACATGTTATGAATAAAGTTCTTATGCTTAATATCTATTATGTTCTAATAAATTAAACCTAGCAATAAAACAAATAACTGTCAAGATTAATAGGCATTAAAATGCATTTGATTTGTGATGCTCAATTTACATTAATTTTCATGGTAGTCAAAGTCACAAGGTTTCAAACTTTTAAATGGGTAAAAACATCTATAGCTCCTGGCCTATCATTCATGTGTATTCTATTGGGGTTCAAACAGGAAGGAGTAAACAAATGGTGCTTTCAATTGCAATTACATTTACAAAAATGTTTTTTTTACAAAAAACTTTGACATTTTTAAAATAATTGAAAATTTTAAACTAGTTAATATTTGAATGCAGCTTAGAATTACATCCACTATAAATGGACGTGTGATTGTTTTACTTAAATGCAAGGGTAGGGTTATTCAAATAATGCTGAGGACACAAAATTGGTATAGCAGGTGCCTTGAGACTTTGCACTGTTAAGTAGGCAAGTGGGGGATCAGCCTATTTGCACCAAAACAATACTTTGTTTGTAAGAGAATGACATCGATTAACATCATTTCTATATATCTGAGCATATCGGAAAGCTGGGAAATATGGAAAGAATGCAAAATGGCACCCTAATAGAACATTATTCTAGAAGTAATTAGTATAAATGCCAAAGAAATATATGAATATTACACTGGAGTCCAAAATGCATAAGGCTGATTATGGACATGTAAACTGAATAAAGATTTTTACTGCTTTTTTTATTGGTAGCCTGCATGTGTGCCAGCCCACATTGCTTTGGTGATGACTATCCGCTTCCCTGATTGTAGGTTTGGGGTTTGCACCCAAACCTGACATCTTTAATGGTAATTCTAGGGATATACCGAATCCACTACTTTGGGATTTGGCTGAACCCAAATCCTTCATGAAAGATTTGGCCGAATCTCAAACCGATTCTGAACTGCATATGCAAATTAGTGTCAGGAAGGGTAAAAGAGAACTGCACAGTTTCAAATAATTCACTTCCTTGTTTGTTTAACAAAAAGTCACGTGAGTTTAAGGATTCTGATTTAGTTCATCCAGACACTTGGATTTGGCTGAATCCGAATCTTGCCCTGGCCAAACCCCAAATCCCAAATTGAATCATTGATTTGTTGCATCCCTAAGTAATTAATGATACTGCATCTTTGGGCTTTATTTCCATAGTATATAGTGAATATAAATCTGACCTGGTAAAACAGTTTATCCTTTCCAATTAACTCTGCTTCCAGGATTTTTCACATTTGTAGAGCTCACAACAACATGAACTTCTCTTCCAATATAGCTTTCTGCAGTTTATCTGAAAATGTAAATTTAGGAAATGTCTTAGTGCATTTATGATAAGATTTCTAATCCTTGTGCATATGCCTGAAATGTCACAATAATAATATATATAACAGCATATAGCATAATGAGCTGTCCGTTATACTATGGATAAACAAGGCTGATATGTATCCTGCACTTTCTTTGCACTGGGAAACATGATTTATTGTTTGGGTCACATGTAATTATTGTGTTATGTGACTCAAACATGTAATTCTTTTCTACAGTACTGCATTTTCATAAAATATAATCAAGCAGAAACAAATTTAAAGGAATTATATTTGTAGCATGTTCAATATACCTACCTTTAGTTTTAATTATATATTTTCTCCATCTCCTGTTTGAAATAGAGCACGTTTGATCCTTTCGAGGTAGATTTTAATTTTACTTATTTAATTCCTGGCATTAACATAGCACCAACACATTTCTGCAGTGCTTTACAGAGATTATGCATCATTCATATCAGACCCAGGGACTATAATCTAGAATACCCTGAGCAAGGTAAACAGAAGCCAACTATGTAGTGGGATTGTATGTGCTACAGATATCTAATTATCTATTTAGCAAGGACCTAACATGTAACTTTCATATACCTTTTCTCCCTGTTTAATTAAAAAATTGATTAAAACAATAGAAACAAAGGGGCAGATTTACATATGGTCGAATATCACCCTCGATATTCGACTGCCGAATGTAAATCCTTCGAATATCAAAGTCGAAGGATTTACCGCAAATAGTTTGATCGTTCGATCGAATGAAAAATCGTTTGATCGAACGATTAAATCCTTTGATCTAATGATTTTTCTTCGTCCAAAAAAACATAGGAAAGCCTATGGGGACCTTCCCCATAGGCTAACATTGCACCTCGGTAGGTTTTAGGTGGCGAAGTAGGGGGTCGAAGTTTTTTTTAAAGAGACAGTACTTCGATTATCGAATGGTCGAATATTCAAACGATTTTTATTTTGAATCGTTCAATTCGAAGTCAAAGTAGCCAATTCCATGGTCGAAGTAGCCAAAAAAAACATTCGAAATTCAACGTTTTTTTTATTCTATTCCTTCACTCGAACTAAGTAAATGGGCCCCAAAGTATTTAGTAATTATATTTTAAGCCAAAAAATTTAACAGTTATTAAATGTTTACAAAAATTATCAGCAATCAACATTTTAGATGCCTTTTTTTAATAAAAACCTGCTTTTATGCCCAAATGATCCATTTGTCTATTTCTGGGGTACGCTGTGCAACTAAAGTGTCAGTGTTAAGTTTGGTTTAATGCTATATATTCACTAGGGATGTACCAAATCCACTATTTGGAATTTGGCCGAATCCCCGAATCCTTGGTGAAAGATTCGCCAAATACCGAACCGAATCCAAATCCTAATTTGATTATGCAAAATGAAAGTTACAACAAGTAAAGTCAAAAGTGGACAAAAATTATTTTTTTCTGACAAAAAGTCACGTGATTTCCCTACCTGCACCTAATTTACATATGCAGCATTTACAGTAAGTAAATGAACACTATTATCTACACTAATATATCTGTAGTCACTACGCTGTGAGCCTTTGTCAGGTGGTCCCCGGCTCTTGTGGGCGCTGCTCCCTGACCTTTCTCTCCTGCCCCATGCACCGAAATTAAAAAGTTACACTCAAGCAAGGAGGGGTAGACACCCAGTATCTTTTTGCTTGGCAAAGCTTTTTAAAAGCAGTATGTATTGTAAGTTCCCACTAGAAAACATGTTTTAAAAAAAACCTGTTTGGTGTCTTCCATTTTTTCCTTTAATTGCCAAGTTCTGTATAAGATATTTATGACTTTATTAGTTTTAGGAAGACTAAGAAGTGAGATGCAGGGGAGGTTAGCTGAGGTTATTGGTTTAGGTGTAGTGACAGGGTCCAGCACATCACCAGTCACTGACCACAATAATATTATCATTCCAGAAATTGAAATTCCACATACTGGAATGTGATTTCTGGCATTTTTAGGTTTTGCCTTCTTGAACTTCGACCTTCTTTTTCATGAAGAATTGAAACAGCTAAAAACAATGTGTCATTTACTTGTTTTAGTGAAAACAAACACAAAGGGACATTAACAATGATATCAGTCTTTTCAAGACCACTTATGGGTTGCATGGAACAATAACAGCTACATTGAGGGCCAGATTTATCAAAGGTCAAATTTATCAAATTTTTAGCTATTTTTTGTGTACTTCGACTAGGGAATAGTCCAAATTCGATTCGACTTCGAAAAAAATCTAAAATTCGAATATTGAAATTTATCATGAATCTTTAAAAATTTGACTTCAACCATTTGCCATCTAAAACCTGCCAAATTGCTGTTTTAGCCTCCTGCGGGACCTCCTAGAACCTGTAATTGGAGTCAATTGGTGGACTTTGAAAAATCAAAATTTTTTTGGACTACAGTATTCCCTAGTCGAAGTACACAAAAATTAGCTCGAATTTAGATTTTTCTTTAGTTCCAATTTTCACTTCGACCTTTGATAAATCAGCCCCTATGTGTATACACAAATCCCCTGCGTGACTTGCTTAATTTTGTCCCAGGGAGGACACCTCTCCATTGTAACGCGCTTGTCATTTTTGCGTATTCGCTATGTGTAATATGATTTTAAAAGTTATGTCTTGAACTTTTGCGGCTCCCTGATTGGCTCTATATGGCATGGTTGTGGTGCTCATGTTTTTAATAGTCACTTTGACACTTGATTCGTGTCTACACTATGTAGTATTTCTGCTTCACATACTGACATTCTTTTTTTACACCTACTGATGATGTGAACAGGTCTTGAGCAAACAAAAGTAGGCTTTTTGAAATTTAATTTACAAACCCGACATTTCAAGGAATACCCTTGAGTACATTATATAACATTTTCAATATTATGCACTTAACAAATAGGTCTAGTACATAAAATACTGAAACCAATATTGTGAATATCGTATAAATGAAATGACCTGACACTCTATAGACCCAGGTGCTCTTAGCAACATACCCCTTTATGTTTTTTTTAAGTAGACACTAACATATTGTTAAAACCTATTGAGTACATAGAAATCTGCATGACTGAACATCATTTTCCATTAGTGAAAACCTTTCAAGCAACAAGAGAGAATTAGCATGCATTTGCAGCTCTGCACTGTATCATCTTCACAAATAAAGGAAATACTAAAAGGGGTTATAAACGTAAGACATGCATAAACATGATGTGGCCAGCTTGTGCTCTCTGCTTAGTGCTAATGTTTTCATGCTAATTCCATTCATTTGAGCTCACTGTATACATATCTTACACAAAAGCTTTCGACCATTATGTGAACCATGAAAAAAACTTAGGACTAGGAAATAATTAAGCTTCTTCCACCCAGGTAAATAAAATGCAAAGTAAAATTTAAAAAGACTGTATATTAAATGTAACATTGCAGGGGGAAACTTTTTCCTGTACTATATAGTATGATAATGGAAAAAAATTAAATGTTTAATGTTTTTTTCACATTTTTTTAAAAAGATGAGAAAATACTGCAGTGCTTGTGACTGGTGTGTATGTGTTAAATTAATATATCTACAGTACATCAGTGTAAGTTAAAACATTGTGGGTTAAAAACACATAGGAGTACTGCAGGTGCAGTGGCAATTAACAAAGGGGGTTATTTACTAAACTCCAAATGCCAAAAAACCCAAAAATTTGTGTTAAAAATCTGAATTTTTAGTGGAATAAAAGAAACATACATTGGAAAAAGTCGAAACCGAAAATCCTGCATCTCAGACCTGCCGAGGTTGCTTACAAGTCAATGGAGTTTTTGGTGGAAAATCAGAAAAATTTGTATGATTCATATTTCGCTTTTTTTCACTACAAACAAAATATTCGGGAAAGTGTATAAATAAATAAGGCAAAACAACCTGTGTGGGTTTGGTCAGAGTTTTTTTCAGAAAATATTGAATAAAGGTGTCACTAAGTTTTCATTCAGATCCATAGAGACAAATATACAAAGGCCTAATTAAATTAGATAAATGGTATTTTTGAATTCTTAGTTTTCAAACAGAAATTTACTTTCAAAATTTTAACTGCATCAATCAAAGCCAATAGCTGATTGGCCTCTGTGGGGTTAGAACATTTGAAGGTGTTACAAGAAATGTCTAACAATACTGGATTTGTAACAATGCTGCGTTTGAATCTGTGTTTAGAGTAGGGTGTCAGATGTCCTGTTTAGGCATGGCAGTCCTGCTCTTGAGAACTGTCCTATCAAGGGACGAATTTCGAATTTAAAAAATTTCAAAATTTTAATTAAAAAAGACCAACCGTAATGAAGTCAAAGTTTTTTCTTGGTCCATTTTCGATCGTATTCGATCAAATTCGAATCGTACGAAACGAAGTAATAGCGCGTTCGATCTAATTCAATTCAAAGTTGACTCCACATAGGTTCTCGGAGGTCCCCCATAGGCTAAAACAGGGGTCCCCAACCTTTTTTTACCCGTGAGCCACATTTAAAAATAATAAGAGTTGGGGAGCAACACAGGCATTAAAAAGTTACTGGGGTGCCTAATAAGGGCTGTGATTGGTTATTTGGTGGCCCCTATGTGGACTGGCAGCCTACAGGAGGTTCTATTTGGCAGTACACCTGGTTTTTATGCAACCAAAAGTTGATTCCAAACCAGGAATTCAAAAATAATCACCTGCTTTGAGGCCACCGGGAGCAACATCCAAGGGGTTGGAGAGCAACATGTTGCTCAAGAGCTACTGCTTGGGGACCATTGGGCTAAAACAACAATTCGGCAGGTTTTTGATGGCGAATGGTTGTAGTCGAATTTTTAAAAAGACAGAATATGATATATTTCGAATTTTCGAATTTTTTTCTAATTCGAATCGAATTTGGACTATTCCCTAGTCGAAGTACGCAAAAATTAACTCGAAATTTGAATTTTTTAAATTCAAATTTTCACCTCAACCTTTGATTAAATCTGCCCTTCAAGGTAGGAGGAGATGCCTTGAAATAACTATCATTTCAGCAATGTTGAGAGAATGATTATATTCATATATAGCACACTCTAAGTTCTAAGTTGATGTGGTTTGTCCTTTAGAACTGAAAGGATTTGACAAGTCATTTGCAATTAAATAGAAGCATTCTCATATTGTCATTCAATGGTAATTAATGTAACACAGCAGCAAAATATTGAACATCTTGATTTTAATTTATAAGTGTTTACCACTTAGTTTGGTTCATCATGTAAGATTTAGTTCAAGTGAGGGATGAAGGTGACCTGGGCTCCCTATTCGCTCATCCAGAAAGGTTGTTTCTGTTGTCAAGACAACAATGCCAGCATGATGTAGAGCAAATAATTCGGGATCCAAAACTCTGCAGAACAAAAGGAACAACAGAGTATTTCTCAGAATCCATGCATTTAATTTAGCCAAATCTATCTGTGAGAGTAAAACTTAACTCAATAAACCAACTTATAAAGAAGAAAATTGAGCAGTAGCTTTTATAATTGCAGAAAAAAACATGCATGAGCCTGTGTTTATGCCATTCCTAATAGCTTCTTTTAAATCTAGTGTTCATCCCTAGATATTGACCATGCAGAACACTTATCAGAGCTGAAATTATCATGCAGGATAGACATACATTGCATTCTTACACCAATAACTCGATGTTACTTATGTTTTTCCTGTTCCCTCCTCCCCTGTTCCACCTGCAAGGCTATAACCTTGTCTGAAAAAAAAACAAATAATGTCATCTTCTAAGGAAAGAAAAACATTTTAGTGTGAATTTGGGATACAGAAGATAAGACACACAGCCGACCAGCAGCAATTCCATTAAATTTGTTCAAGCAACTGAGAGCTGGTGACATTAAAATATAGCCTGTCTGACAGCTTATGAAACACTATTAAGTACATCATTATTCTGAATGGACCAAATCTATCATTCAGCCCTATTCTAAGATCTGGATGAATAAAGAGAAAATGGGAAACCCTCATATTCAAATTGATCCAAGCTAATCTGGGCCATCATTTTAGCATGGTCATTTCGTTTTCAGCAAATTGAAAACAACTACAGTATTTTCGATTCCAACCAAAGAAATGCCAAATACATCTTGGGATTTGAACGTTGAAGAACAAGAATGAAAAATATAACAATATTTTAAGCCACGAGGAGTTCTATGACCATATGAATATACAGGTCAATGAACTCCGAGGTTACTTCTAATATCCTCATATTTTCCAAGAAGGGGTACTTTATTTATTATAATACACAAGTTTTAGTGAGTCATGTGTTAAAAATCACTAAGCTCCGTTTATAATGGATGACATCACTAAGAGCCATTTATATAGTGATTAAAGTACCCCCTCTTGTAAATTATAAGGATATTATAGGTTACCGAGGAGTTTCATGACCATATAAAAACTCAAGGCCGAAGGCAGAGTGTTTTTATACAGGTCATGAAACTCCAGGCCCTTTCCAATTCCAGTCTCTTATTAAAATCAATGCATGGATGCTAAAATAATTTGAACCCTAATTTGAACATAAAATTGCAAACTGGAGAGCTACTGAATAAACAGCTAAATAACTCAAAAACCACAAATAATAAAAAATGAAAACCAATTGCAAATTGTCTCAGAATATGACCCTTTAACTGAAACTCACATTCACTTACTGCATTTCCTTCATCATACTTAGTAGGTAGTCTGGCAGGTCTCAATACTTCAGGTTTGCAGGACTTATACATTGCGTACTTCTGCATGGTCTGCATGCAGTGAGATGAAGTTTTGCGACTTTTCACTGTGCTTATAGCACTAGAAAAACATTCAAGAAAATATAAATTTACTATACAAACAACATGATAATTCATGTTTATAAATTCACTGCAATGAAAGGTCACTCAGTTAGTCTTTGCCATGGTTTTTAATGTCATTTTTGTGTGCAAGAAGACAAATTAATATTGCTGCACCAGTTCCCTTGATCTCTGAATAAACCCTACAGGATTAATTAACAGTTGAAGTTGTCAATCTTTACACACCAGATGACCCCTTCATACTGCTAACCATGATTATCCAATAATTTTAATTTAAATATAGATTTCATAAAAGAGGTGGCTGAACCTATATTAAATTATGGTTGTTAAACATTCTGCAGCTAACTGCAGTGTTCCAGTGCTGTAACCTACTCTATACTATAATGGGTATTTGAAAAAATATATATATAAATATATATATATATAATGCAGTGCAATGATATGGAAACACAGAAATTCGCGCAAATTTTCGCCTGCTAAATAAATTCACCCATCACTAATGAAGGTCATTTGAAAAGTTTCTAAGAATTAGCCATTCTATAACATACTAAATGTGAATTTAAAGGTGAACCACCCCTTTTAGGGCAAGTCAGTTGACTTAATGTGGTAATTCACATATTCTCTATCTAACCATTAACTCCCTGTTCTGTTATTACGGGACATGTGATAAAAATTAACTGGACAGAGAAGAAACATAGTTTTTCCTTTGTATTTAAATATTACCCTTGTAAAACCTTAAGAATTTATTTATATTTATAGAGTATTTATAGATAGTGATGGGCGAATTTGCGCCGTGAATTTCGCGCGCAATTCGCAAAACGGCGAAAAATTCGCAAAACAGCGCCAGCATCTCGTTTTTGACGCCGAGAAAAATTTTTTTTGACACCGGCGAATTTTTGCCGAAAATTTTTGCGGGCGTTTCGCCAATTTATTCGCTGGCGGGGAATCGCGCCTGGCGAATAAATTTGCCCATCACTATTTATAGAGTTTTTGTTTAACACAAACGGATCACAATCTTGGGTCTTTGCTATACTGTAATGGTCATGTCCATGACATTTTTTAATAGACTGGGTGGCCGATTTTTCAAGGGTCGAATTTCGAGGGTTTATAAACCCTCGAATTCGACCCTTCAAAGGAAAATCCTTTGAATTTGAATATCAAATTCGAAGGATTTTAGTGCAAATACTTTCGATGGATCGGTCGTAAGTTCTGGGGAAGGTCCCCATAGGCTAACATTGAACCTCGGTAGGTTTAAACGACTGAAGTATGTAGTCGAAGTATTTTTTAAAGAGACAGTACTTCGACTATCAAATGGTCGAATAGTCGAACAGTTTTTAGTTCGAATCGAAGTCGAAGGTCGTAGTAGCCTATTCGATGGTCGAAGTACCCAAAAAAATACTTTGAAATTCGAAGTTTTTTTCATTCGAATCCTTCACCCTATGTTTCTCACACACTGCCTTACTCCTTCCTTTACAGTGAGGAGGAAAAAAATAAACTGAATTTTATTTCATTTTATAGTATTTCTTTTTGACAGGTTATAATGAAAGCAATGTAATTCTTTGACAAATGGGCCTTTTTTCGCTAACAAGTACTTCAGGGAGGTCAGAAAGACCCTGACAGTTAAAAAGCAGTGTCAAAGAAGCAGCAACGTAATTCACAGTTGTACAATTTACCATACAGTTTCAAAACACCAGAAAATGTAAGGCAAAACTTCAAATGTGCATATGCCACCAGTTTTAAGGAAAAGGAAAAAACAAGAATATGATAGAAGTCTTAAAAACAGAAGGAACATTTGGCAAATGTTACAACCCACAAACAATACATAAGATTTTTTATATATATAAAACAGCAGCCCTGGTGGGCCTGTATACAGGGTCGGACTGGGGAGCCCCAGGCCCCCTACCCATTGCGTTTGCATGCACGGACTAGGTTTCCACGTGCATCCGCGTGTCTTGTTTTTTTACGATTGTTTATGTGCGTGTGTACAGGTATTTTGCCACGACCTGAAGATAATTTTTGCAGGGATCGGTTCCATAATTTGTAATAAATGTTTTTTCATTATCTTTAAGACCTGTGAATGTGGAGCCTCCTTGCTTGCTCGAAGTCTATATATATATATATATATATATTATGTGCTGTGATACTGCAATTTCACAAAGTGTCCTTTTACATGAGGGCAAATGGTATACTATTACATTTTATTCTAATCAATAGATTAGGCTAAAATTGTGGAGTCATGAAGAAAATGTAATGCAATGATCAATATACCAATTTTGTGCTCTACTTTAATCCTCTGCATGTAAACCCTTTTAGATAATGTGTATATGGGAATCAAAAGTAGTTGCCTTGGTTGAACAACCATTATAAAAATGCTCTCTCTTTAATAAACTATACATTTTTTAGTTCCTTGCACTGTTGCACTGGAGGGCACTGAATTGATAGGGTAATTGTTGCATGGATGAGCAAGTCAAGTCTCTCAGGAACAATGTTTACTTGTCTCAGCACCAATTCTTTATCCATTCTCAGAGTAGGGACAGCCAGGCAGAACTTAATAGTTTAAGGGGGAGCAATTTTTTTTAAATAACACTTTTAATTGCACCTAAAGTGAACCCCAAATTACTTTTGTTTTATTAACAATTTATTAATTTAGTTTTAAATAATCCTATAATGTTATTCTTCAACAGGGTAGAATGCCATTTAAAAATTGGGTGTCTTTTTGTAGAATATAACTTCTCTTCCATGTGCACTGGTGTTACAGGTCTACAAGGAAAGGAAGAGGATTGGATAATTTACCATTCTCCCTCTGACTACCAAACATCTCCACAATAGCCTAGCATGCATTTGCATTTGAAACTCCTATGATGATATGAAATTCTAACTAGTGTGTTTAGTGTGTATATCTCAGCCTACCTTTTAGTCAAGTTCTATTCCAGTTTCATTGACCACAAGCTTAGTATTTTTGCTTGCTTGCTAACTTTTAGTATGATGTAGAGAGTGCTATTCTAAGACCATGTTCAATTGGTCTTAATTTTGTATTAAACCACCAAAGAAGAGGAGCACAGGACAAAAAGTATGTTGATCACTCACCATGTGGAACAGGTGGTCCAGGTGCACCAGCCCCAGACTCTCAGCTTAGGGAGTGGATAAACCAAGAGCAACCAAAAAAGGGGTATTGGGCACAAATTCCACAAGGGCCGCCAAAATAAAAGTTAAAAATGTAATATTTAGGGGCAGATTTACTAAGGGTCAAATTTCGAAGTTAAAAAAACTTAATTGACCCTCAAATTGAAATCCTTCAATTTCGAATATCGAAGTCGAAGGATTTTTAGCGTATTCGAACGATCGAATCGTACGATTTTTAGCGATCGATCGAAGGATTTCTATTTCTATCAAAAAAAAATTAGAAAAGTGCTGTGGAAGGTCTCCATAGGCTAACATTGCACTTCGGTAGCTTTAATTTGGCGAAGTATGAAGTTGAAGTTTTTTATAAAGAGACAGTACTTCGATTATCGAATGGTCGAATAGTCGTACGATTTTTACTTCGAATCGTTCTAATCAAGTCGATGGTCGTAGTGCCCAAAACAAAAAATTACTTCGAAATTCGAACTTTTTTAAATTCGAAACTTCACTCGAGCTTAGTAAACCTGCCCCTTATTGTAGTTTCATTTAAAAAAGGAACAATATCTCCATTGGCACTACATGTTTCTTGCCCTCCAAGGCACTTAATCTTGAGCCTCATACCCCCTTTTTTGCATGCTCTTAATTTTGTATTTGTGTGTTTTTTATTTTTTTTATTAATTTACGTTTTAATCAGTAGACGTCCAATCTGGAATTTCAGCAGCTATCTGGTTGATAGAGTCCAAATTGCCTTAGCAACCAGACAATGGTATGAAAGAGAGACTGCCGGATAAATAGGAGGGGGCCTGAAGAGAAATATAAGTAATAAAAAACAATGAAATTGTAGCCTTACAGGGGTATCGTTTGTGGCTGCTGGAGTGACCCAACCATTTGAATGCTGGAAACAGTCAGAAGAAGAAGAATCCAAATAACTCAAAAACTATAAAAAAAAATTAAGACCAACTGAAATGACCTTTCTATAACATATTTAATTTAAAGGTGTACATCCCCTTTAATAATTTATATGTATACTTCGTATTACACAATATATGCCCAATGTGATCTGTTGCATTTTCACTGCTTGTCACAAGGGGCTGACAATCAAAGTTTTTCCTTGAAGTAAATGTATTTTAGATATTAATTTACCATTTAAAGTAAAATATTATTTGGTTCCAAGACTACACCACAACTGTTGCCCTTCATAGGAGTAATAGGGAAAACATTCCTATGGATGTATATAGATGAAAGCTTTCTCTCCAAATTATCATTTTCACAGGGCACAGTCCTCCTAATTGCACCAAACAGCAGTACTTGGTCTGTAAAAAATATATATAAAAGAAGAAAACTCACATCACACTCCTTATCCCCAAACCACTTCATACATAAAAGCCATTGTAAGTTTCAAGTTATCTTATGAGTGATAAATGAATTTATGGGGGCCTATAACTTTTATTAAATCTGAACACCACAGAGGTCTTTTTTGGTCTTGAGGAAATCATATATAGTTCATGCTGCATGGATCCAAGGATTTGAGGGGAAGTGAATATTCCTAACCAGGAAACCAGTTTTATGACATTTTTTCTGTTTATAACATAAGCATGAACATTTACAGGTACATGTGTTTTTGTTTTAACTGTCTAGTTGTATGAGGCATAGTTAAAGTGGGCAAGTATATGGTCACATACATGCTTTGTAACCACAGCATAATTGTGTTTAATGGAAGCATATAAAAACAGTGGACCACAACTTTAAATTTCCAGAAAACTAATATCAATGGTGTGGTTGGGTCCATCACTAAGGTCTCCCCGTGATGCCTGGAATCCTGCTTGTTTCCTGGGAATGGATTTGAAAATAACTTACTACTAATCTATCTGTATGTTATATTTTCCTTGTGGTATTCCCCTGAGGTGTATTTCCTCAGTGTCCACTCGGTCGAGGGGCTGTGCTGTGAATCCCAGTTCCCAATATCTTTCATAAGAAAAGGGAATTCAGGGCCATGGATTGCAAATAGATAAATACTATTTAAGAGAGTGTAAATCCTATTCTACAAGAGTGGTCAAGAAAGGGTTACACATGTAAGACTGTAAACCATTGTGTTATCCTGTTATAACATTTATCAGCAAATTGGTTTACGTAAATTACGTGATTTTTAGAAAAGTCACAGAAATTAAAAACTAATGAAATCTGAAAAAGTTGTACACACATATGAATGCTCAAAATGCAAAACTGAAAATACTGGCAAAAGATGACCTGGATTAAAATAAAAATGAATAAGAAAAGAGATAAGGCTGATGTGTTGAATACAGAGTGCTTTAATGTTTTCACTAGGGAGGAGCCACTGACACAATGCTCATAGTTATGAAAATAATTCAGACATTTGCGAAATTGATATTTGACTACAACTTTAACAAAGGCCAAAAATACTGGATAAGGTTAAAGCATCAGGCTACCATTGCATGAACCCAAGGGATGTTAGTTAGAACTTATAATAGAGAAATGCTAATGATGCAATGTATTTAGAATGCTAAGGCATCTAATACTGTTACTGGGGAGATTGCTTCAGAAAATACAGACAAAGGTATAAAATTGTGCATGGATAAAACAAATTAAAGTGCTCAGATTATCAAGGCCCTCAAAGCATCAGTATTGGGACCAGTTCAATTAACAAAACTTTTAATCACCTGGAAGGAAACTGGTAGGGGAGGATGCTGTATGTTTTCTTTACAGATAGCTCTGGTTAATTCAGAAAACTGTTGAAATTATACAAGTATATTATTTTGAAGGAACGTTATGCTTGTAAATAGCATGTTAAAACTTAAAGAAATGTTTTATGGTTACAGGTTTATGGCCATCCCTACACTATTCTGCATATAGCTGCCCCATTTATTTAGGAAGCCAGGGCCAATGTGAAAAGTGAAAAAATGGACATACGGTGCTTGGTTTTTGCATAATGAGGTGCAAGTCAGACCCAAAGGTACAGCTCTTTACACTACTAGAATGGAGGGCAAAGAGCTTAATGTCACTCTGAATATGCAGCGCTGCATTTAGAGGGGGCAGGTAGCGAATAACACATGGGCAACCACTGAGCTTATGGGTCATTCAGATCTTCAGCCCAAGGCAGGCATTGAAAACAGGGCTGGCTTGCATAAAACATGCAAGATATAATTTACTACTGCCCTGAAATTAAGGAGTTTGCACACCTTATTTATCAAGTACTTGTCGAGGACATCAGTAAATAAGCCCTTATATCTTGGAAGCTTTTCTATAAAAATGCCTTTTCTAACAGAACAATATTAGCACAGATTATAAATGTCATCATCAAACCATTATAGGGTGCAAATGACACATGCCTTCATGTTTTTCATACTTTGACCCCTGACTGTGGACTCTGCATTTTCCCCATAAATACAGCACTGCCTGTGTATTCATGATAATAAGGTGGGGGGGGCAGCACATAGACACACAAGTTAGGGAGCGCCGGTAGGCACAGGGACTCAAAGGAGTCAAGAGGCCCTTTACTTACCTCTTCCATCTGCCAGCACTGCACTTTACTTAGATTTTTACTTTCAAAAACCTGAGGATGAAAGTATTTGGCATGTCAACTATCACTTTTGTTATTTCTAATAAAAAACAGATCAATAACTGAGGTTTTCTACACTCACAGGCTTGTATTAAATGTAATAGCCACCTGAAAAAAGTGTGCTGAAAATTTCAATCTGAACACAGTAATTGGTTTAAAAGAATGGTCGTGAAGATTCACACTGAGGTCTCGTGAGAGATGATACAATTTTCTAATAAATGTCAAAATAATTGCTAAGCTCGTGTGCAAATCTGTTCTCTTTATATTGAGTTCATGGGTTAGGGCTGGTTTTAAAACAGGTCTTTCCTGCATATAACATTAGTAACTATGGATTGAAATTTAAAGTTCATTTGAAGTTAAGGGGTTTCCTGATGAAAAGTTGGGAATGGCTTAAACTTACAATTTTAATAATAGAATGTTTAGCTATTATGTTTAATTTCATTTTGCCCCTTAGCGTTAGATACGTTAGTGTGGTCCATTTGTCTCATCAACAGAACCAGGAACATTCACTATCATTGACCTTTAGGGGCAGATTTACTAATGTTAGCGTCATTTCGTAACTTCACCAATTCACTAACAGGCACAGGCGTAAGGAGATAGACTCTAGCGGTAATTCGCTCCCTTACGCCTGGCGAAGTTGCGCTCTGGCGAAGGGAAATAACTACAAAAATTCTCTAAGATGCGGATTTTACTGAACGTTACCTCTTATGCCAGACTTGCCTTCGCCACCTCAGACCAGGCAAAGTGCAATAGAGTAGATAGGACTTCCTCAAAAAATTGTTGAAAAAAAGTCCCAAAAAACGCTGGTGACTTAATTTTTCAGGGTGATTGGCTGCAAAAGATCGTAAATATTTTCTGGGGTACCCAGCTTCCTCCCTATATTTCCTAACATATGGCACATAAACTATACACTGGGCTCATTTGTAGGGCAATATAACAACTCTATTTTATTTTATTAAGGTTTCCCGGTCTTGTGTAGTGTAATGTATTGGCTGCAAAATATACATCTATTCAACTTTTACTTCCCACCGTATGCAAATTAGGCAACGCTAGCGCAACTTCACTTTGCTTGCCACAGTAACACTAGCGCTACTTCGCCAGCGTTCAGTGCCCTGGACACAACTTCGGATTTTAGTAAATTATCGTTGTCCTGGCGAATCTACGCCTGGCGAATTGTTGCGATGTGAGCGAGGTCGTCACTGCCGACTTTAGTGAATTTGCCCCTAAGAGAGAAGCCATGCGTTTTTCTGTTAAGCCAACCAGTAATTCTGGCCTCTTCGTCATAAGCTCTATCTCTGGTCTCCAAGGAGGGTGGACCAAGGAGTGCTGAAGGACACTAATCCACAGAAAGTCACAAGAGCTGAAGAAGACATGTAGATAGTTCTGTAACTACTGCAGCTAATTGTACCTTTTCTGAAAAAAAGTGTTGAGCATATAAAATGCTATGCTTTATAAACCTACTGAATTATACAGAAAATCAAGGCTATAAAAAGGCATTAAGGCTGTCCATGGATATTAAAATTACAAATTATGCAGATGTTTTAATTTGTGAAATCTAATAAAAATGCAAGAATGCACAACCGTCAGGATTTGTAGGAAAGCTCCAGCAATGTGGGGGGGTCCTGTAAATGTTAAAGTATTAAACTTATTCAAGAGCAATTATTTTTTGCTAAGCAATACCTCTTACTACAGCATATCTCGCTTTTAGTTTGTAAATAAAATTGACTGACGGCTTTTGAATGCACTGCATGATATTACACCAGGATCTGCTTAATTATACACACATGATTAAAAGATTTACATACAAATGAACATTAAGTGCTCTTAGCCTGGAGCGGTGACTAATGTTAAATCTCATTAAACCGATGTAAAGTTGTTAAATTTAAAAAGACACTATCATGAAAATAATGTTTGTATTTGTGCTTGAAAGCCCTTGTATAAGATTGAGGTATATATAGTAAACTTGTATAAAGTAAAATCACTTTTTAATTGACTTGTTTTTGTTGTCGTAACTTCATTGCCTTTTATAAAAAAAAAATAAAAAAGGATCCACTGTTGTTTGGAAAAGCATCTACTCAGGTAAGCATAGTTACCCAGTAGAGTATTCCACAACCTTACTGCTAGGGTTGCTAACTTTTTTTTTTAATAGTGGGATTTAGAAAACTGGGTGGGCCATGACATCAGTTGGGGCCTGATGAGGGTGGGCGACATCAAAGGGGCAGAGTGATGATGCAACTGAGAACTAAAAGGCAGATCAGAACAAGATCAGGGAAAAGGTAAGATCTGGCCGAAGGTTTAGGTGGGTGGGCCAGGGGGGCTACATTTCAGGATTTTCAGATTGACAGGCAACTACATGGCTGATCAGTTTGTAATAGCGGCCCCAAACCCAGGTGGTTGTTTCACCAGCTAGGACCAAAAATACTGGTCAGATGGAAACCCTACTCACTGCCCTCATTGCTTGAATGAATGTTCAGTTCCTCAAATCTAAATGGGTAGCTAATGGTTCTTTGTTCTTTTCTATGGGAAAAAAATTCACAGCTATATGTCTATAATGTCTTCTGATGAACATATAATGAATAATCATACCCCCTTACAAGTGCCTTTTTTCATGAGAAAACAACCCCAACCTAGTTTTTTGAGAAGTCTTTTCTTTATACTTTATTTCTTCCCTTATATCAGTATATCTGCACTCTCTCTCACTCATCAAAATCCTTCTTAAAACTGTTCAGCCCTCAAGTTAATCTTCTTTATGGAAGTCAGTGGTTTATTCTCTTTGATTTATTCTCTTTAGTAGCCATTGAAAGATATTGTCTAGAGTTACACAGTTTGCTATTTTATCATGTTTCGGTGAACATCCATTCAGGCAAGTAGTCAGAATTCTCTGAGCAGAGAAACCAGGTATTACTTCAAGAACAAAAGAACACAAACTCAGTCTCTGTGGCTTCTATACCAACACAATGTTCATGGTTAAAAAAACACTGAACATGGTGCAAAAGAGTGAAACTACTGTGAAACTTTCCTTCTTTTACAAAAAAATTCTCAATAGCCACTTTCAATATGTCCTAATTCGTATCGACCTAATTACTATTTTCTGTGCATATGTTTTTAGCTCAGTGTGGCCATAAAAGTTAAATTCTTTTTATCTCAAACATAGCAGCCTAATGTTTGGACTACACAAGAATTACACAAGGAAAGTGGGGGAGCCAAACTTTATAACAGTAATTAAAACATATAATTATAGTGCCCCCAGTATTTGTTTACCCTTTATATATTCTCCAGGCATTAAAGCAATTTATATCATTTGTAGAACCATATTTAATAATATTAATTCAGTACCTAAGTAACTAAAAAATTTTTTTTTTTAAGAATTTTCAAATTAAAAAACTTTAAATTTCGAACTAAAATTTGGGTTCTTCAACCATGGAATAGGCCAAATTCGACTTGATTCGAATTGAAAATACTTCACAAATTTGACCATTTGAAAATCGAAGTACTGTCTCTTTAAAAAACTTTGACTTTGACACTTCGCCACCTTATGTTAGCCTATGGGGACCTCCTAGAACCTTTAGCCAGTAAACACTATAACACAACACAAGCAAGAGATCATTTTTCCAAAATCCAGGAAAATTGCTATCTTAAAAATGCACATCACCTTTGGAACATTAGTTTTAAGATAAATTCATTAATAGCAGTGTTCTACAGTTTTGTAATGCAATTGAATTGTTAGAATAAAACTACTAAACTTGAGTTTAGGGAAGTTTTTGTGGATTTAGGCAGATCTACCCAACAAACACTAGCCTAGTAGATCATAGGTAGGGTTGAGGATCCATTGGCAAGATTGTCACATAAGAAGTTGTTGTACCGTGAGAAACCAATTGGTACTCCAGCAATGTCTCTCCATGTTGTTGTCACTAAAAGTTGCTCTTGTAATTTTGGGTTGCCACAAGTTTGGCTTTGACACGGACAATTTTGTTTTTCTAAGGCTTGTTCGGGTCTCAACTTTTTGTTTGGTTTTCAGCCTTGTGAAACCCTTACAATAATCTGGCCAATAAATGAAAAACATTTAAATACTAAAACGCCTCAACATGGCTTAGTTATTATCAAGTGTCGTTAGTTTCTTATTATTACAGAAACAAAAAGAAGCAAATCAATCAAAAATAAGACATTGTTTTTATAAAGTGGCATTACTGTATTTCAGAGCTTTCTGGATAACTGAGTTCTGTATAATAGATCCCATACCTGTAATTAAAGGACTGGGTTTATTCATAAGGCAGAAATTAGATATCGATAGGGTTGCCACCCATGTGGTTTTGAACTGCACACGTCAATTTTTCAAAGGGCTGTCTGTTTAAAATTTTCTGCCCAGTTTAAAGCTTTGAGAAAACTGGACAGAACTCCAGCCAGTTAAATCTATGTGGTGCAATAACCCCACAAGAACAACATGACTTTACCAAAACCATTGTGCAGTTTTTCAAATTCAAATTTTCTAATTTTATTTTTAACCACAACAACAAACAGAACTTGAAAAATTATGTTTCCAGGCAGCAGGCCAAAGGAAAGGGCTATCAAAACATACTCAACTACTTTAAATAAAGGAAAACCAATGCAGATTGAGAAATGAGAATTAGATCTTGATCAAACATTTACAATGCTGTTGTGGATAAGTGCAGCTAATTTATCTCTTAAATATTCCAAGTGTACTAATCACACAGAGAACCAGAGAAAAGTGTTATATACGTGATACAATAGACCTTCATTACTAAATCGTATATTTCCGTCTACTTCTAAAATATGCTGGAGATGTAATAGAACAGAGGGAATCCAAGAAAAGAAAGTTTTGCTTTCAACGGGGTGCTCCCACATTTATTCAAGGTGCTTCCAGACACTTTACAATTGATCAAACGTTTCGGGACCGCATGGCTCTTCCTCAGTGATACCCAACCATAGAGCGTGTGCATATTTATAGACATTTCAACAGCGACCTCTTGTGGTGGTCGAATACAAAATACTTTAAAATAATTAAATAGTAGTGCAACAATGTTAAAAGCATCACAATGTATCCATTTCGATTTCACAACCTGTTTAACAATGTGGCTATCATTATAAATACATACAAATAGATTAAAATTACTAAAACACTCCTTTATCATGTGAATCGTGAGTTATTATTCTCTATTTAACAATTGGTAACATTAACCTATTAATAATCAACCTGAGTAATATACTCCATGCTTACAAAAATTTTTTTCAATAGAACAGAGGGAACAATGTTCCACATCTGGTGGACATGCCCCAATTTGACACCATTTTGGTAAGAAGTATCATAAATTATAACTCAAATAACTAATATACATATGGCACTGACTCCAGCAATGGCACTACTAAACCATGATCTACATATTGTTCCTTCAAATTTGAAAATTATAATGTTTCACATCCTCACTGCAGCCAGACTGCCAAGGGTAGGACTCCACGAGCGATTTTGTCGCGATCCAATGCCCTGCGACAAAATGCATGCGACAAAAATAAGATAAGAGATAGAATTGTCGCATGGTGTTGCAGCGTTGATCCAACGTGATCCGACTGTCGTATGCAGACGCTGCGTGCTGCATCTACATCTGACAGTCGTGACGCGTCGGATCAACGCTGCAACACCATGCGACAATTCTCTTACCTTATTTTTGTCGCATGCGATAAGTCGCAGCGCAAAACAAATCGCTCGCGGAGTCCTACCCTTATACCTAGACTATGGAGATCAAGACATACCAAAGAAGGAAGATTTAATCCAATTAATAAATTCTAATATCTCGTTTGAAAAACTCTTAACTAAAAGCAAGCCATCTATAATGCAAACTCAAATTCTAGATAAAAAAAATGGAAGGAATGGAAAATGACGAATTCAACTAATAACAATAATGGATACAATGAAGCAGAGAATAAGATGTAGCCAAGGAAGCTAAGGTAACCATAGTAATCAAGGAAGCAATAAACATAATGAATAAACATGTAAATAATTATACAGTAATGCCCCCTATTTTACATACAGTAGTGTCTGCAATTTTGTCTCTTTAAATGAAATAATTTAATGCAAAAAAAATATTTTGGCAAACAATTTTTTTCCTTGAACTCAAAGTACCTTGTAGAGTTGTGAGCCCAACCAGTCACATTGCTGCACATCTTATCCAGATTACTTCTAAATATGTTGAAGGCCAATAGATGGTTCAGCTGGGATCTCCAAGGCATCTCTTCAGTGCATATTGTATTGATCTTCTTATGTTTTTAATGTATCTGCATGCAACTGGAAGCAACAACTTTAGAAAAGTTGCAAAGGCTTGCTTCTCAGGATCTTCTCCCAAGCTTCTAAATTTGACAGAACACAACACAAGCAATAAATACAAATTATGAAGATTATCTTTGTTTAAATATTCATGGATGTATTTCTAAATACATCCATGTTAGAAGCAAGATAAACAATTTTAATTAAATCTAGTGCTCTGTCAATCAGCAATCCAGTAAACATACTTCATAACTAGAACCAAAATGCATTGCTTTCGTTGTAATCATTTCAGTGACATAAGTTACGCACATTATTTCAAGTGCAAGAAATTATTATTATTACAAATAAAACCACCAACTTAAACACTAAACTTAAACACTAAATATAATATGTATTAGCCACAAAAATAATAAGCAGGGAAACAAAAAAACTGCTGCTACTTCCAGTAAAGACTGTCCACAATAGCAAGGAAGGCACTGCCAATGTTGAGATGCCACTGTAGAGAACATCACTGCTTTCTGCAAACTCCATTCTAATGGACTCTGAAGGCAGACCTGTCAGTACACTGCCATTAGAAGGATATTAGTGACATTACAAGCCTAGGACCTTTTGTGGGAACAGGTCTTGTGTGTGAAGGCCCGGATTTGTGGAGAGGCCACCAAGGGCCCGCCTAGGGCAGCAGGATTTTAGGGGGCAGCCTGCTGTCTAACCACACCCACATAGTTTTTTCAAATTTCCTGTGCACCAATCCCAATTGCTCCCAGTCCCAATGATGAAAATTTGCTTACAGGAGCTACGCACGGCAGCGGGCCTAGGGGCGCCCCCTATGTAAATCTGGCCCATTGTGTGTGCCTGTTAAATATTTCTTCTTTTCAAATAAAAATTCTGCACACATTTCTGTATTTATTACTTGTAAATGAATATCTGTTTTATCATATTAAATTGCATTAAACGGATGACTTTACCAGTAAAGTTCACACTAAAGCTGCAAACAATCCAATTCTGGATTCGGCCAAATACTGAATCTTCCATGAATGATCTGTCTAAATCCTGAACTAAATCTGAATCCGAATATGTATATGTAAATAAGCATAAAAAACACAATTTGTGGAAAATCATGTGATCAGAGTCGGTTCAACCAGGCACTTGGATTCACCCGAATCCAGGTTTCGATGCATCGCTAGTTCACATTGATTTGATCAGCGATGTCTGATAGGTGGCTTTGACAGCAAAATACACCTGTGTTCAGCTTTGGCCCTCAAAAAGGGGGATTAATTAAACAGCCTTTGTATCCTGCTTTCACTGATTTTTCACACTAATTTTTGTATATGCACAGAAATTCCATGTGATGCCCAGAATGATGCAAGTGCAACTTGCATGACATTCACAACCACCCTACACTGCTAAAGATAGAGAACAATTTAACAAACACTCTGAAGGTCATTGTTCTTGAGACTAGCATTACTAAATGGATGCCACAATGGCCCCAAGCACATAGTAGCGTTTGTGGATATAAGCACAGCACATACTATAAAATTCAGTGAAACGCTATAATTTCCCTAGGAAATATGGGGTCAGAAGGGTGGCTTGCAGGTGAAGCAAAATACAGAGAGTGCCTACACTACCATCACCTTAATAACTTTTGTCACATAAATTATATATTCGCAATCAGGTTTTATTACAAAAGACTTCACACTATGACCTACATTATAACACAAGCATGCTTAAAATTACTCAGATTAAGAA
Organism: Xenopus laevis; assembly: GCF_017654675.1. NCBI lineage: Eukaryota > Metazoa > Chordata > Amphibia > Anura > Pipidae > Xenopus > Xenopus laevis. The sequence continues at coordinate 96,740,053 of NC_054376.1, forward strand.
TGAAGATTCTTGAAGAATATGAGACATTTTAAAGATAATTTGAAAAGAACTCTGAATTGCATTATGATTGGTCATAATCTCAGACATGTATTAAATATGTAAAATGATACACTAAATCAATAAACAACATGGCAGTTCTTATAACACAAAACATGGAAGGTTGTGGGCAGAACTGTGTGAGTCAGAAGGCTTTGTGGTCTTTCTCATCTGTATCTGTTTGTTTCTTTAATGCTGGAAGCTCCTTATCCTGAAATGACAATATGAAGAAAAATGGTTGTCTTTTAATTAATAGTATAACAATTACACTTCATAGTTTCCAGCATCTCTTTAGTACAGAAGATAAAAAAACAAAAAATAATTAATCTTGAAATCTCTAGATCATACACTTTTGAAGACTGAGCTCTTTATTCCATTAGCAGATTTGCGTTTTAATTGATATCGCCCCAATCCTTTGTATGCAGAGTTCGCCATTGTTAATTACCTTGCAATAAACTAGCTATTTACATTTTATCAACTATTTTTTAAACTTCTCCTTTCCAGGGCGCGATTCCTGTTTCGACGGCCCCTAGGCCAGAGGGTGAAACAGTGGCGGAGCCCTTGCCGATAGCAGTCATTGCATCCCCATCGCTCCCCAATGCGGCTGGGTGGCATGACACCCCTAAAGGCTGGAGGGTGAAACTCTCTCCCCTCGTGAGCACACAGTCTACCTCTGGGACAGTGGCCGGGAGCAGTTTTCACATCCCCAGCACATGCCAACCCTAAAATACTGCCCGGGACTTTTTTATTAGTTCCAAATCAGTTTAGGTCGTTTACTGTATGTCATTGATACCCAAAAAAATTTCAGATTATCACCCGAAAACCAAAAATGTTTCAGATTATCGCACAAAAACCCAGTGCAGATTATGAGATCTTCCAATTGTAAAAGGGACATCTGCCATTGACTTCTTCATGACCTCTGCAGGTTTAACAGCCACGGTTACCTAGAAACATCTGAGGTTTCCATCAAAAAATTGTGTTTTCCCCTTTAAAATCTGTCCAGAAAAATTTGGCCTCTAGTAAATAACCTCCATAATGTTTAAATGATTTTCAGTAGACTTAAGGTATGGAGATCCAAATTGTAGAACGATCCCTTATCTGGAAGACCCCACGCATTCTGGATAATAGATCCCATACCTATATATACCCAAATGATTCCAAGTGTGTTGTTACAGAAACAGAACTAATTATTGTGGCCAATACATCCCTGGCCTTTATGGGTGGTTGAAGTCTCTAGAAAGAACATATATATTTAGCTAATGTAGACATTCTACATGTCTTTATGCTTATCAATCAGCTCATTCCAGCCCCAAATTCACAAAAATGATATGTGTAATTTAACTGTTCACATGTGTGTATAGTGAAATTTACCCTAATTGCTTAGACCTTGCATATCCCTAAAGGTGGACACACATGGGTAGATCCGCTCATCTGGTGAGATTGCCAAATGACCGGCTCTTACACCGATATGCCCACCTGGAGTGGGTGATATCGGAGTCAATTGTGTCCTAGGGCCCAACGATTAGTTCACAAGGTCAGGAATGCAGGCGGTGGTATTAAAGACCACACCCGATGGGAATTTGGACAATTTTCGGCCAGATATCAATTGGGGAAACCCATCGGGGGGGACCCATACACTGGCCAATAACTATAAATTCAAAATTCTTAGTGGAAAAAAAACTTGAATTTTTCAAGATTCATTATACCCCAAGGCTGCAAAAAGTCTGAATACAAAAATACTCCATCTTCAACCTATTGAGGTCCTGTAGAATTAATGGCAGATGTCCTATTTGCAATTTCAAGATATTATTGTCTGCGCTGGGTTTCATACGAAAATTCTAACATTTCGGGCTGCTATGCAGATTTTGCAAAATCACACTTTCCGCACTACAAACCCAAAAAGTTGCGGTTTTTCCTGATCCTTTTTTTTTCACGTTTTTTTATTGCTAATATGGGGAAATTGTGGATTCTAGTTTGGTTGGACTTGTTTTATTTTAAAAAAAAATCTGAAAAATTCAGATTTTGATAAATAACCCCCTCAGTGTTTATTTGCCCTACTAAACTGTATTGGCTTCTGATGCAAATTCAATGAGGAAAGATAGCTCACCAGTGTTTTCAGTGCCAGAACATTATTTCCCCACTGCATATGCAGTTAAGACACATACTAGTTGTATGTCCAGTAGGGAAAACAAATGCTGACAAGCTAGGTTGGTTGGGGAACTTGTACATTCACAGTGATAGGGCAAATGAGGAGTGATGTAAATGGTAAAAGAATAAAATATGGAGGAAGATTAGTTAATGAGTTAGGAGGAAAGAGAAGAGACACTTGAAGGTAGTAGAGAGATTAACATATAAAAGGAATGGGGAAGGGAAATAAAGGTGAAGAAGAAAGAATTGCAAATAATGAGAGAGGCAGGAATAAGAGCCATTTTAAGGTGCCTTGCAACAGCCTTCGGGGCAAATTTACTAAAGGACGAAGTGACTAACGCTGGCGAAAATTCGCCAGCGTGACGTAGTTTCAGGACTTCGCCATTTTAGTAACGGCGCAGGCATAAATACGCTAGCGAAGGAGATAGATTTATAGCTACTTCACACTAACTCCAGGCGAATGTTCGCTCTGGCGAATGGACGTAACTACGCAAATGAACTAAGATGTGGATTTTACTGAACGTTACCTCTTGCGCCAGACTTGCCTTCGCCACCTCAGACCAGACGAAGTGCAATAGAGTAGATAGGAGTCCCAAAAAACGCTGGCGACTTTTCAGTTTTTCAGGGTGATAGGCTGCAAAAGATTGTAAATCTTTTTTAGGCTAACTGGCTTCCCCCCCTACATTTCCTAACATATGTCACATAAACTATGCACTGGGCTCATGTGTAGAGCATTAGAACAACTTTATTTTATGTTGTTAAGGTTCCCTGGGCTTGTGTAGTGTAATGTATTTGCTGCAACATATACGGCCATTGAAATGTAACTTCCCGCCGTATGCAAATTAGTCAACGCTAGCGCAACTTCGCTTTGCTTACTGAATTAACGCTAGCGAAACTTTATCATTGTTCAGCGCCCTGGGCACAACTTCGTATTTCAGTGAATTAGCAATGTCCTGGCGAAGTGTGGCGATCTGAGCGAAGCCATTGCTGGCGAATTTCCGGAGGTTAGTGAATTCGCCCCGAAGGCATAGGACAATGGCATATAGTGAGGGAAAGGAAGTTTAGCAAATAGGCAAAGGAGAGAAATTAGAAAAAAGGAAAAAAGGTGAAATAAAGGATTGTACATGGGGAATTAAGGATAGGAAGGTATCTGAGAAGAAGAGGGGAAACACAATGGGGTAAAAAAAATGACACACTGGGAAAGTAGGGGCAAAGAGTGGAAGAGGACAAAAATCAGGACGAAACAGTTACAGAGAAGAAAAAAATTTAAATTATATAAAAAAATCAGAAGAGAAATAGGGAAGGACATTTTGGAAGGACTGAAGACATCAAACGTTAAAAGGTTATTCCGATTTAAAACAATTGCGTAATACTTGGCTACTATTTAATGGGACACCAACCTGTGTTTTTAAGGCAGTCACTGACAGTCACTCCTATAACTATAGCATGCATGTCATTATAAGCAGCCAATGATGCCCAATTGTAACATGCAGTTTATAAATATATAGATGCATCTCTCTTTAACATTAATTCTTTAGTGTCGCTCAATGTAAAAAGAAAAATTACATTTCAAAACTGCTATGCACTGTAGAAAACAATAGGAATGAAATGTGATATACAAAAAAAATACATTCTGCTAAACCAAAATAGGAAGGACCAATAAATACCTTAGAATTCATACTGAAATTTTGCAGCCTTCCTAAACACAGCTATAGAAAATTGCCAATTTTATCTCAAATATACGTACAACATTAGCAATCAGGTCACTGACAAATAGCCAACACTGGGTTTAAGTGACACTGGCATCAATCTGAAGCTGTTGAACCAAGCCCACACCAATTCTAATGTTACCTGAATATAAAAACTAGGCAAGAGTGACACCTTTTGGCAACTCAGGTTCACTGATGCCTTTCCTGATCATAGTTTTTCAGCACATCACAACATTGTATGAATACGTTGCTTACAATCTCTAATATCAAAATCATTTAGCTTATAACTACAGGATGACACACAATAGCTATTTATTGCCTGTTCTTCTTAAATCTTTGTCAATTTCTGGCAACGCCTGAATGCTGGGAGATGAACATGTTGATCAATTTCAAATCTGTATTTAGTAGTTAGTCAAAATGTATTTGCAATATTACTGTGACTGAGGTTCCGCTCATACATCTAAACTTATTAAATATATCCATGAAACACTGGAACTTGTTTTTCGTAGTATAATTATAACTTTAAAGGAGACATTTTGTGTAAAAAAGAAGAATGTATCAGTGCATTATACTCTTTAGATATAGAAGAATTGTGCTTAAAAAAGTAGTTTGAGGCTGATTTTTGAATATTTCTTCAAAAACTCTCATAATCCCTCCCTTTTCTTCCAATTCCTGCTCCCTAAATTTCCAGGCTGTGCAGGGGAGCCGGCGGCACTCAGCTCACTGCACTGCAGGATAGGAACCAATCAGCAGCTAGCAGGACCTGATAGGGAACTGAAGCCTGACTTTGCCTGTGTGACTGCAGGGCTGTGATTGGCTGTCCCCCTCCTACTGTGCTTCTAGCAGGTACTGTTAGGACACGCCCAACCCTCATTTGAAACAGAGACAGGGACCAGAGAACATCTATAGGGAGCTCTAATAAAGGGGCTATTTTTTTTTTTAATTGTTTTTATTAATTTTCATAGCATGTTGTACATTTCTTGGACATTTTATGTGTCCAAGCACTAGTACAGTAATCATTGGTGTTACAGTACATGCATTAAATAGAGATAAGTACAGTGAATAAAGAAAGAAAATTAAGTTTAAACAAAGTTAACATAGTAATATGTTCTTGTGAAGCCAATACTGAGATTAATTACAAATTTAACAGGCTGGAATTGTTTACCTTAGGCCCGCTCGCACCCCCTGCTCCCCCGGTAGTTCCGCCACAGGGTGATCTTGAAGTTATTCCAATCCCTGGAAATGTGTTTTGGACATATTGGTTCATTTCTTGTAGCAATGAATTACCCCTCAAAATTTCTATGTCATACCAAGTTGTGTTTGTGAAGGTGTGGGTGGTTAGGTATTTGAGTGGTGAAGGAAGATTGTTGATGTATGTAGTCCAAGTAAGAAAATGTTTTTTTAGTTTGTTGCTTCCAGCCAGTCCATGTGAAAGATGTGGTGCAATTTTTGTTTCGCTGGCGTAACTGATGGGGCTTCTATTGAGAGCCATTGATGAAGAATTGGCTTTCGAGACGCTGCTGCCACCCTAGCCGCCAAATGTTTTTTCCCTTTGTCCAAATCTGGGTAATGTTGAACCGTGCTAAACAAGGCCCAGTCTACGGTTGGTTGTATTGGTTTATTTACTATCTGCATCCAATAGGAGGTTATTTCCAGCCAGAAGTTTTGTATTTTGGGGCATGACCTGAGCATGTTTAAAAGATCAGCCTTGGGAGCCATGCATCGAATGCACCTGTCCGAGGGGAGATGTCCCATTTTAAACCGTTTTTCGGGTGTTAGGTAAGAATTGTGTAGGAGTTGTAACTCCATTCTTGGTACCTGCTGGCTGGTAATATTTGAGTTATGTGTGTATGGGATTTCAGAATTTCCACAATTGGTATTTGTGGTGTAAATATTGTCCATTTAAATGGGGGAGATCCTTCCGTATCTATGTTTATGGTAGTTCTTAATATATGGTATATTTGAGCAGTTGAACGTATAGCAGTCTTTCCTTTCCACAAGTTGTCTATTACATTGTCATTTTCAGTGTTTTTTATTCTGTGGATAATGTTTCTTGCAAAATGTAATATTTGCGTTCTAAGGAAAATATGTGAATTTGTGAATGGAAATGTATCTTTCAATTCCGTTGGGGAAAGCAAGTCCCAATTTCTTTTGACAAGGTTTCTCACACTATATAGACCTTTATCTTGCCAGGTATGTAGAACTTGGTTTGATAGTCCTATAGGGAATCCCTTGTTCCCTATACATGTTAAGTATAGAGAATGATATGGGGGTAGTTGATGTTTTAATCTTAGATCGCCAAGTTTTGTAGGTGTCCAAGAATAATGGGTTATCTTTTAACGATGGGGGAATAGTTGAGAGAGGTGAATTTAAAAGGTAATTTAACGTAAGACCTCCCGATTGGGATTGATCTAGATCTATGTTAGTAAACCAGCTTCTGTTAGTTAGCCAATCTCCTGCATATTTTAATAGTGGTGCTTCATTATATTCCTTAATATTTGTCAGGTTGACTCCCCCTAATGTCTTTGGTTGTTGTAATTTATACATGCTGATTCTAGGGCGTTTCTTCTGCCAGATAAAGGTTTGGAATATATGGTATATGCTTTTTAGGTCAGTTGGTTTGGTACTGTATGGTAACATTTGTATTGGATACATTAATTTGGGGAATAGGATCATTTTGATGAAATGGATTCTTCCTAAAAAGGTTAGGTTGATGTGTTTCCATTGTTGTGTGTCTTGCTGTATCTTATCTATATTATATATCTTATAATATATATATCTTATCTATATATCTTATCTATAATTGATCTGATATTCAGTTTATAAATGTATTTGTGGTGTTTTGGTATTTTTATGCCCAGATATGAAAGGGGCTAATATTCATTTTTAGCACCATGTAAAAGCAACACCATATATTACTTAGAATTGCCTACAAAATGTGGGTTTTTTCATTTATCTCATACGTCTCCTTCAAATTTTCTTGCTGAATTGTGCTAACTACAGATAAATACCTCAAGTAGTTTTATTGTATCTCTCTATAAAGGCTATGAATTTTACCTTTTAAATTCTTGTACCCTGTACCTTCTAATTCCATGTACCACGGCCACAAAACTTGCACCCTGCACCTCTAAGGCCTTATTTGCTTACCATAAGGGTATGTTGACACGATAGCCTGAGACAATGGCAGCTTGCATGAGAATAAATCTGTTCATTGCAACAGTAGCACCTTCACAGAAAAAGGTGAAACCGGGAAAACTAAAAACGAAAGCACATTAGCCTTTTAAAAGGTTTTCTAAATTGCACCACTGCAATTACATTAACAGTACTTAACAGTAAGAACTAATCAGCAATTAACCTAAAGCAATTTAGGTAAAAGAAAACGTATTGCTGATCGGTAGTTCAGTTACTGCAGAAATTGGTGCAACTTAGTGATTAGAAGAATTATATGAGGCGTTAAATGCTATATACCTAGCCCGCTGAAACTCAATACTAAATACCGAAATATCGCTCATCTGTAGTATGTCTTCCCTATTTTCAAGCAGCCTCCCAGATCATGGCCACCATCTTGGAAACAGGTGGGTCAGCTTCCTGTAGCTGGTGCGTGGCAATGGACATGTTCATTATACAATCTGGCCTACTGTGTCTAAGGGATAACACAAATGGTACCTGGCTTCCTATGGACTATACACACAAGGAAGATGGGCCCAATAATGTCATTGATGATAAGCAGATTACCTATAAGAGCAAACCTATGGAATCTGTTCATGAGTACAAAAGCCTTTGGTGCTGAGCGCTCCACATGCTCCACAACACAGGTGAGGGGGGCAGGAACATCTTCATCCATGGGACCAAGCCCAGGTAAAGAAACTTCACTAAAGGGTGAATTTTCGCCTGCGAATGCTTCGCCACACTACACACCACTTTGCCAGGCAGAAATTCGCTACCACTATGCTAATTCACTAAAATGCAAAGTTGCATCTCTGCAGCCGAACACTGGCGACATTTCATAGCGAACTTTCGCTAATGTTGCTTCTGCATGGCGAAACTTCGTTAGTTCACTTACACTTAGGTTAGTTTGAATAGAGTGGGTTCCTATAGCTGTTATATATGACTTTATTAGAGATGCTCTAGACATGAATCCACCCTAAAACGAATGTGGCATGCCCCTCCAAAGGTAAAATTTATTTTTATTATTTTACCAGGTCTAAGCTGGCAAAGGAAACTCTGGCGAAAGTGGTAACGTTCTGTAAAAGTCACACTAGTGAATTTGCGGAGTAACGATCTTTCGTGTGAGCGAAAATTCGCCTAGCGATAGGGCGCAAAACTGTGCTAGCATATGTGCTAGCTAGCAACGGTCTGTTTTGGTAGTGAATTGTCCTCTACGCCTGTTAGTAAATTGGCAATGTCGGTCTGTTTTGCTAGTGAATTGTCCTCTACGCCTGTTAGTAAATTGGCAATGTCCCTGCGGATGGGATATCTGCCGAATTTTCACTAGCAACAACCACCAAATTTCCCCCGGCATTTGGGATCCTCATATCCCGTAAGATCTGCTCCATCCACTGCATATTTAGAAAGCAGACATATGTTAGTAATGGACCTTGGAACTAGCAAAAAAAGGGAAACTGTTCTACCTATAAATATTGTTTATTGTTTTCTTTCAACCTGAAGCACATTAGTTTATTTATTTTGCTTTAGACTGTTGATTTTACTTATAATTATTGCAGCATTTAGTTTGAATTTAGACCAAATATCAATTAAATATATGTCAAAACAAAAACACTTTGGACACCTTTCAAAACTCTAATCACAGTGATCTTGGCTTGTGACCGCAACCCAAAATGAGGTAATTGCCAGTCTCATGACATTAAAGCCTAAATCTATCCTATTTTTTTAATATAATTTAATGACTTGACTGTAAACTGACTTAATTAATTTATCATATGCTTCAGCAACCAAGTTGCATAATTAGCTGATTAAGATGCATATCTCATTGATTTAGTTATACACTTGTTAATTTAATTGCCACAAGTTTGGCTAATTACATTTCGAAGTGTCTCTGTAGTTAGACATTGTCCTTAGTTTAAGGAAGACAGAAATGCAAAGGATATGAAATCTATATATAGTATCATAGTGGAGTAGAATGGCATTTCAAGCCATTAATTTGTGTTCAATAGGACATTTTCATTACTTTTTATTATTTTTCCCAGAACCCCTGCCTAATAATGTTCAGTGTTGTATTTTATAAATAGTAAAAAATGTGCACTGTATTTGCTGTGGCATATTCTTTAGTAAACAAATTATTTTTTATTTTAAGTTACCTAGTCTGTCATTACTGATTGGAGGCGAATCTTCTCCAATCAGGAGCCTGTTAGGGACAATGTTACAAAACATAAAATTAAAAAAAGTTCACTGAAAAGGTTTTCAGTAAGATGAAAAATGAATCAATATGAGTAGTGGCAAAAGACACCCTAGTATAGCTCAGAATAGATTTTATTGCTGAACAGTATCAAGCCCACTAAAAGAGATTGAGTAGACTATACATACAGACAACGAATACGTAGAGTAGCAGAATTTAATGTGGCTGATTCAATATAATAAATACCCTAACTCATAGATTATGTTGTAAAATATTCATTGAAGTCTATGGGAAAGTCTGAAATTCCTAAATTAATTTGGAAATAGTTTCTTTTTTCTTTTCTAGCTCTATCAAGCCTAGAGAAATGCCACTTTCCTAAACCATTTATCAACCTAAGTATGTCACGGCCAGCACCCAATACCAGAACAAGTGCCAAGCACCCTGGTCTGGCTCGGCTTCACCTGTTGGGCTTCGGGAGGAGCCCTCAGTTTACTTGGGTGCCACCTGGACTTAACGAGGGGTGCAAGGCGAGATGTTCTGGCTGGCAAAGGGGCACGGCTGGTAGCAGAGTCTTTTTGGACTGAAAGTCACGGTACAAAGGATTAAGCAGAATCGTAGTTAGGCAGGCAGGCAGGGTCGAGGCAGGCAGATAGCAAGGATCGTCAAACAGGTAAAAGGGTCAAAACCGGGTGATCAATCAAGGGGTTAAACAGAAGTGTAGTCGTAAGCAGGCAAGGTCAGGATCCAGAAGTCAGAATAGTCAAAATAGCCAGGCCGGGGTCAAAACAGGGATCAAAAAGGTTCAGAACGAAGCAGACAAACTAGCTCAAGGCTCAGGAGCACCAGGAATACAATCCTATCACGGGCAATGTCTGTACACTGAATTGCCCTTAAATAGGATTCAAATTTCGAGCCAAAAACGCGCTGGCGTAAGCACGCCAGCGAGCTTGCGCCGCGCGCGCCCTAACCAACATGGCGTCGGCGTCTTAGGGACCATGTGGCGGGCGTCCCCGCCGATGGCGCTGCGGGCGACCCCGCCGCACAGGTATCCTTACAAAGTGTTTGTGAATAGTAACAGAGGTGTCCCTGATGACATTCTGCCCCTTTAACCCATCAGTTTACACGCAGAATACATAGACAGTGCTGTATGTGCAATGTATTGAGAGGTTATACACTGCCTTCCTACTGGCATCCAATGATCAAGCTATATATATATATATATATATATATATATACATGTTTGTTTGTTTTTTGCTCCTGATCAAAACGTTGAGGCTTAATAATAAAACATTTTTTTGTTTTTTCACTAAAACCCTGTGAATGCCGCAATCCTTTTTCACTGCTTATTTCCCATGCTGGTACCCAGGTATTAATTTTGTCTACGGAGTGCAGCATTCCTTTGGTAGAATGCCAAAGGAAAATGCCTATGTAGAAATGATATAGAAATTAGCATATATGTTTACCATGGAAAAAAACAGTTTTCCCCTTTAAAACTCCAACCAGAAACTATCTTTTATTTTAAACGTATCTTATATTACATACTGAAACCCCATTAGATTTAATATAATAAGTGCACGTTTTTTTCCAGGTCTAGTAATCTATAGCAACCAATCAAGGATTATTTGTTATGGGTTACCCAGCCTAGAGCAAATTTCCCTTGTTTAATTTTTCATTCTATGACACATGTAGCAGTTTTGGATGTTTTGCTGCCCAGGTCGATTGTAGCAGGTGTAGAGCATTATGGGTAATTATGTAGCATCCACAAATTGTTGTGTGCCTTAGGGCTCTTACTGAAGAGCAGGAATAGACGCATTACATTTTTTCCAATAGGGCTGTACTCACACAGGCGCGTGTAGGCGCCGAACGCAGCAAAAATGCAGCATGTTGCATCTCAACCTGCGTTCGGTGCCTACCTGTGTGAGTACAGCCCCATTGGAAAAATTGAATGCGTCTTTTCCTGCGATCCCCTGCGGCTGAACGCAGAAAAACGGAACACAGGGGAGCGCAGTTACAACCGCTCGTCAGTAAGAGCCCTTAGGGCTTACAGCAATTTAGCTCTTTAGCAGCGTTAATTAATATTTTCAGGAACAGGAGCCTGTTGTAGAACTACCGCACCCATGCAAATACAAACTTGCAAAAGTTACATGGAGTAGTAGGTCTATACGAGCTTTCCCTAACCTTCTACTGAGATATAAATGTATTCCCAGAATTGTTGGGATATAAAGACTTCCAGTGTCCCGAGGAGCTAGTTACAGTATCTCACTCAGATTGATATTTTTAAATAGAGATAAATGTTATGAAATTATACAGAACAAAGACACAGATGTATATAATTAGCACCAATAACATCAATGACAGTTTTAAACATACTTCAAAGACACATTCCTATTCCATTTGCTAATTATATTCTTTTTATATTGTACCACAATAGGCACAGCCATTTGCCATGCACACAGGAGGATCAGGAGAAATGTTTTCCTATATGCATCATACATAAAATTGAAAGCTTCTAAGTTTGGCTTTGAAGTAAATGTGTGATTGCTTTAATGAGATACCTTTGCCACAGAATACACTATGCAGGCAATCATGTGGAGTCTCCCTCAGTAACAGCTGCCTGCTTCCTCTGCCACGTGCTGCTTGGAATTTCTTGTAGAACTGCCAGGCATTTAATTAGGATCTTCAAAACACAAGAATAGAATTAGAAATGTTTTACCATTAAATCGTTTGGTGTGGGAAAGGTAATTACCCTTGTGTACAAAATTGGAATTCTTCCAGCAGAAGTCATACAATAACAATAATATAGTAAAAAGTCAAAACTATATTATGGCTGAGAACATTAGAGCTTTTTTCTACACACTTACTGAAGGCTACAATATGCAGCATGCAGTCAGTATTTACAAGGTTTTGACTTTTCCCTCACCCTAAAAACGTTCTCTTTCTCGAGGCCAACATCATTGAGTCCATCGTTACAAGGTCGGGATCCAAAGTTTTAAAAGGGAAAACCAGCGCTTGCAGCACGAGGTCAGGCTCACAGAGAAAAGAATAAAAGAGAGAAGAGAGATTTTCGCCAATATGGTGTAGTATTTTCCAAATGTATTCACACACCTTTTGTGATTAACTTATATAATAAATAAAGTGTCCCTTATATCCACTCAAGCATATCTTTGTGGTTCATTAACCACTATCACGAGCCTTATACCGTGAGGACTTGTATAGGGGGGTACTCACAGACGTTTAAGGAATGATGCGCATTAAAGAGAAGTGGATAGCAGCAGCGGATTCTGCATACGGCTCCAAAACTTCGTCCCACTATAAGAATGCACTAACATAGTGTAAAACCATAAACATTTTAATGATCAATCAATAAAATACACTCACAATGTTCCAATGGTAAGTTCACATATAGTATTATGTTCCCCACAGTCACTGCTTCAGCGTTCCTAAGAGTCTCCAAGCAGTTGGTTTATGTGCGAAAAGTAGAGTCTTTTACCACCGCGTGCCTAGAGAAATGCCACTTTTCTAAACCATTTATCAATGCGATGACGTAATAGCCTTGACGCGTTTCGTCCTTCTACTTTCTCAAAAGGCTTCAAATTGTAATTAGCGCATGCGTCTTAAATCCTGGCGATAATTCCAATGGCGTTACAAGGTGTAAGACGCACCAGGAGTTTTCCCCATCCCCTTACCTCCCGGTGCATCTCTCCACAATATGTTGTGCACTGGGGCAGCCGATGCACGCTCCCGGCATCGTCACGCATCAGTCGTGCGTAAATAACGCAGGTGTCGGTCACTCTTGTATGATGCGGAGCGTTTTGACGCAGAGCGCCATGACGTAATTTTTCAGCACAAATTCAACTTTTGTACCAATTCTCCTTTAAAAAGGCCCTTTTTTTTGTACTGTGCCCAAGCTGGCTTCTGTTCACAGATCCTGCTGAAGTGTTATATTCTATTTGACTTTCCTGGTTTTTGACTTCTGCCTGTTTGACTTTGATCCTTGCCATCTGCCTTGACCCAATTGCCTGGTTTTTGACTACAATTTACCTCCTCTCAAACCTACTTGCTACTAGGGTTGCCACCTTTACTAAAAATATTACCGGCCAGTGGGGGTGGGCACCAAAAGGAGGTGGTCTGTGATGCGGAAATGGGGGCGGAGCTACGTGGTGTGCCGCAAAAGGGGTGGAGCAACATCGCAGAGATGTCCACAGCGCTGGAAAAAAAGGTAAGTTCTGTGCAAATTGGGGGCAGGACAAGGGCTTTTTTAAAGATTATTACAAATTACCGGCAACTGCATTGCCGGTAAATTTGTAATACCGGCCCCGGCCTTGGCAGGTGTTTTACCGGGGTAACTCTACTTACTACCAAATTCACAAATTCCTTGGTTCCGCAGCAGAAATCCCCGGGCCCCTAAAGGGCAGCGGTGGGCACCGGAATCCACAGGGGTTATTTTGTACATCTGAGAGTACCAACTGCCTTTAAGGTTCCAGATTGACGAGTTAGTTACACAAGGTTTACATTCCCCAGTTAAGTGCAGTGTACTACAGAAATTGCATATAAAAATTATTCGAGAATGGTCTAAAATTTTAAAACGAATTTACCACTGTCTATGTATGATTCCAACAAAGGATGCATATTTAGTCCCAAGGTCCACAAAGCAAGTCCTAAAGCCTTAAGATATTTTCCTGAAATGTACACTTTTGTGATCGAGGTAAATTCTAGAAATTATGGATTCTGTTACACTTAAAATTGGCTGGTTATTACAAAGTACTGGGTTATCTTCACTTATCAGAAGAGTAACCCAGTACTTTGTGATAGCCAGTCAATTTAAATGGAAACCTTTATTCTCAAACAAAAATATATTTCTACCATGGCAATATATTGGAGAGAAAAAAAAGGCAAACTTTTTTGCATTGTCCTCCTAATATTTTGTGAACTTCAGGCAGCTGATCAATCATGGAATTATAAGTACAGGTTTGACACTAGCTGGGGTTTTCTTATCTTTACTGTAGTCATATCACACATTATGTTTAATGTCCTATTACAAAGAATGAAGCCTTTTATCTTAGCATGCACAAATTTACTATTTCTTTTTACCTGCACAACAGGAACAGAAGGAATCTTGTGATAGATTATTGGAGCAATCAGATCATAGCATTGAACTACAGCTTGAAGGGCATAGTTGGCATCATTCAGTCGGGAGCCACTAACATTCTTTCACATTCCACAAATCTAAAGATAAGAAAGAGAGCATTTTGTCCAGTAGAACAGATATTGCCAAAGAAATTATTTATATACAAAAAGTGTCTGGCAATCTAAATGTAAATACATCTCTATAATCTTCGTTGCTTTTACAAATCAATTTGAAACAAATGCATTTTCCTTTGTGGATTACATATGCTTTGATTCTACAAATTACCTGTTGTGCACAACTTCTCAAGTGAGTTATTTCTGTAATAACCCTCCTGTGTGTCTATTGAAGAAATTACTATGGGATGCTCTTTGGTTCTGGTGCACTCCCACCTCTCAGCATGTGCCCTTGTATTGTCAGGATTTTCTTCGCATTTCAAAATACCTTTTTCTTGGGAAAGATCTTTTCTTACCAGTGAGAATTCCTTATAGCAATGAGTAGTTTTGACAGACACTGCTAACAGCTTAGGAGCCCATGGACAAAGAGCAACAGAAATATTTTGTCCCCTTTACTGGATTGATTTATACCCTTTGTTTGCAGACCATCGCATATGTTCCTGCGTGATGTTTTCACATAAATTCTTTCAGTCCTATATGGCACAAAACGTGCTACTAAGCCCCCAAAAACATGAGGCCTGTCAGTGTGATGTAATTCTTTTGGCAAAACTGTGCTGCAATAACTGGTGCAGGCTGCTGTTAAAACTCAGCAGCAGCATCGCCCAACTATATGGAAATGCAAAAAGCACATTTTATACTTGACATTGTGGCAAGTTGCCCACTCCATTTCCGGTCATAAGCCCTCAGATCTGCTACCTCACATTCTTAATAAACAGAGAGAACATACACAGAACTGTAACTGCCACTTCTTCAGGACTCCATTGTTACAGAGACAGTCACAAAACAGTTTCCTTTCCTTTATGTTGATGTCAGTCAATATAAAAATGCCTGTAAGGAAATGTTGCAGCGTTACAGAAGACAACTTAGATATGGCATCGAGACAAAAACTTTGAAAACAGTTTATTAAAAATATTTACTCTGTGCATGATATTTAGAATAAAAATGCTGCTGTAATAGGAGAATATTCAAACATTCACAATCATTTCCCCTCTAATGCAATAAAGACAAGGGAGGGCCATGTGAAGCTTTTAAAGAGAAGCAAAGTTCACATCCTGTTCTGTAGAATGGGTGGCAGATCTTCGCAGCCAATTGTAAAAGTATATTACTAATGATGTAATCGAAGTCTAGCTCGACCCAAGCAGTTAGAAAAATGTAACCCTGCTAATACTTATAGCTAATGCTTCATTGTTTTGTATAATCAGCATGAACTGAATGCTTACTGTTTGTGTAAAATTTGAAAAAGTGCAATATATTAAATTCCAATTTTTCAAAAAATAAAAAGTACCGTACATACTCGAGTATAAGCCGTCCCGAGTATAAGCCGAGGTACCTAATTTTACCTCCAAAAACTGGGAAAGCTTATTGACTCGAGTATAAGCCTAGGGTGAGAAATGCAGCAGCTTCTGGTAAGTTTCAATCAAAAAATTGAGGGTTTCTGCTCCCATTGGAGGTGGCGGCGTCTCGTTTTTGGATGCCGGCGACCATTCTTGGACGCCGGCGAATATTCTTGGAGACTATTCTTGGACGCCGGCTTCTAAGAATAGTCGCCGACGTCCAAGAATAGTATTCTTGGACGTCGGCGACTATTCTTAGACGCCGGCGACCGTTTTTGCGCTTGACCCGAGTATAAGCCGATGTAGAGTTTTTCAGCATATTTTGGGGGCTGAAAAACTCAGCTTATACTCGAGTATATACGGTACTGTAAATTTAAGCACCATGTACATGTAGCTATTAAAATGGTTTAATCCCCCAAATACATAACTTACATGTTAACAGACCTATAATAGCCACACACCCTCAATCAGAAAGCCAAGAATTTAAATAGATAGAAATTCAATATATGAATCCCTGAACTTCAACCACATTACATCAAGGTACAAGGCAAACCATTCCCCACTTGTCCTTTTTTCTGTTCGAGATATTTTTGCGGTTTCTTGCATCCAACTGAGAAAATGGAGCCAAATACAAGGATATAATAGAATTTGTAATGTATGTGTAATAGTCCCCCTCTTTTTTTATTGATTATTAGATTAGCTCACAGCTTGTATCCAGCGATCCAAACTTTTTGCTTCTTACCTCTTCTGTGATACACAGGGGCAGATTTATTCAGGGTCGAATTTCGAAGTAAAAAATACTTCAAAATTCGACCATCGAATTGAAATACTTCGAATATCGAATTCGAACTTTTTTCATCGAATTTGGGTATTCTGCGGTCGAAGTAAAAATCATTCAATCGAACTATTAAATCCTTCAAATCGAACAAAGGATTTCAGAGATTGATCGAACGTTTTTTCTTCGACTTAAAAAAAACTTAGAAAACTGCTCTAGAAGGTCCCCATAGGCTAACATAGCACTTCGGCAGGTTTAATTTGGCGAAGTATTGAATTCGAAGTTTTTATTTAAGAGACAGTACTTCGATTATCGAATGGTCGAATATTCGAACTATTTTACTTCTAAATGAATTCGAAGTAAATTCGAAGTCGTAGTATCCTATTCGATGGCCGAAGTATCCAAAAAATCACTTTGAATTTCGAATTTTTTTACTTTGAAAATTCCCTCAAATTCACTTTGATCCTTGATAAATCTGCCCCATGCAGAATTAACAGCCATATGAGTTTCAGGAGAAACAGGTTGTAAAACAAAGTACCGTAATTCCAAAGAACTGAAACTGCTTTCTTAGCCATGTTATAGTTGCCAACGTGTTAAGCACTCTGCAAGAAATTTGAAACCAATATTGTCATTTTCATAGACAACACTAAAATATCATCATGTACAGCATATTAGAAGGATGGAGCGTGGGTGGTGGAGAATGTCATCTGACCTTCAGTGTACATGGAAATGTCTTCAGCAACACAGGTCATGCATAGCAATACAAATTCATTTGTTCAGATTTGCAGATTGCAAATCATTTTTTGATCCAGTGACCCCAGGGCAATGTGCATGCAATGAAGGGTCTGCATATCCAGTTATAATACATGCAGCAGTGGTCAAGAAGTACGGTTAAAATCAGTTTCAATTAAACACAGCAATGTTTAGCCTTTTAAAGTAATAACTATGGTCTGACACTCTGCTACACATACATGATACACCTCAATGCTGATAATAACATAACTAGCATTTTTCACCAATGACAAAGGAGTAACCACTTTGTACTTTAGGCACATTCTAGATATATAACAATGAAAACATTAAATGCAATGCACCTTTGTCTCAATGGGCTTTTCTAGTGACTTGTGAGCATGTGAAATGTGTTACCTAAAGTTAAAAAAGAAAGAGCACACACTCGAGGCTGCACAAAAAAACAGAACATTGTGTGTATTTTTAAAATTATTTTTATTGTTATAATCAAACAACAAAGCAACATCAAGAAATATAATTTTGTTCAAGGACAATGCTGGTTCAAATGTAAAATTCAGTATGGTGTTGTCTGACTATGTGACACTTTTGGTTAAAAGACTGTGTAACACCAGGGGGAACAATCATCAAAAAATCTCACCAAAGAGGAAAAAGACACCTTAGTCTCACTCTATGCTGAGGTCATTTAGGAGGAAGAAAAAAGGGCCTTAGTCAAGGCTCACCAGGAGACAAGATCACTGTAATTTTCCACAAAAGCTAATTAAACTGAGTGTAGGGTGTGTTTTTTGGCCAACATGGATAAAATCAGGAAACATTTTGCAACAGCCTAGTAACCAGTGAGACATATCCTTTTGCCTTATTTACCTCAATTAGAGTAATACAAATTTAAATTATAGACTAGTTGTAGGTAACTGGACTTCTACTATTCACACAAAGAAAACAAGGCACCCAAAAAAAAGTTCTGCATCTGTTTTATATGTCTAGATTTAGGCAAAACAAAGGAATTATTCTAGTTTAAAAAAGGCCATACCCATCAGATAACAGATAAGCTCTGTAGTATACAATGGGATTCTTCAGAACGTATCTGTTATCTACTGCGTATCCTGTATGAGAATAACATGTTAGGTATGGTTATTTAATGTTTTCATAACTAACTATTCATAATAAGCACTATTCATAAAAAATACTATTACAATAAATAGCATCAGTGCATGAAGGGGTGAAATGGGAATGGGTAATAAATAGCAGGAGGCAGATATAAATGTTATATCAACTTTTATCTAAACAGAATAATGGCACTGGCAAATGGTACTGAATTCACCACTAGTGGAAGTGATAATGATGGATAATGGTTGACTGAGATTTACACATTTATACACTAAACATATGCTCCAATATATTATGATGATTGTGTTGATGTCTTTAAATGTACAGTGTGTACCTTCTGACCTTGAAAAGAGAAGGAAATAGATCATCTCCTATGGGTGCCACAATATTAGGAACACCCGATGATTATAAATGCTTTACTGAGACTCTAGTCCACTGCATTTGTTCATTGAAAAACAAGCTAGCCCCGGGTGCTACTGTACAAGAACCATTTTATAATATATTAAAGACGGAGGTGCTTTGTGGAAGATGATGAGTATATAAATTAATTTTTATTCATTTACAAATGCAAGCAAGTACTGAAAAGGATGTCAAGTTAAAAGAACACTGGCAATATTTATGTCTACCCCAAGCAACTGCATATTATTCTTATATTCATTGTTAGCAGCATTACTGTTTTTCAAATGAGTACCACAATATTAAAAACCTCCAAAATTAGGGCATATCATGAAATTCTTGGGGGGGGGGGAGGAGATGCATTGTATGTTAAAAAAACTAAAAGTAAAAAATTGGGTATGAATTTTTCCAGTTCTGTTGATCTGCTTATTCCTCTGTCTGCAACGACAGGCACTGTGCTGGCCTGGGTGCAGATACCCAGAGTGTATTTCTGCATGAAAAAGCATGCCAAAATTCATTCCATGTGTCTGCATAATGGCTGTGTGTTAGTACAGACACAGGAGAGAGCTGAGGAGAGACAATTGACTGTTTCTTGCCCTGCTTTTATAAGCTGCCATATGCATTGCTAGCTTTAGGCCTTAGATTCATCTTAGCTTGTACTGTATGTAGGGACCCGTAGGATTAATTCCCCTACGGTCTGAAACCATATGGTGGAAATCCCCTGCCTGTGAGCTACAGGTTCAACCTAGAGTGTTGGGAGGGGCTGGAGCCTTGTCCCTATGCAGTGTGTCTGGCATATACCAGAGGGTGTCACAAGGTGTTGCTGCTGCACAACCTTTTGATACATGCAGAACCATGAGCACATGCTGCCATTTCTAGTTTCAGACCTCAGGCTATGGAGAGACACCACATGGTTGCTATGCCTTGTGTGGGCTCAGGGATAACTGAACCCTGATATTTGTGAAAGATGCTGCCCAGGCTAAGGGGCAAATTCACTAACCTGCGGAGTTGCACTAGCGCAGGATTCACCGCCCTTCGCCAGACGAAGTTTCAGGGCGCCGATAATTCACTAAAATCCGATGTTGTGCTCAGGAAGTCGAAAGGTAGCGAAGTTGCGCTAGCATTACTTCATCATGCAAAGCGAAGTTACGCTAGCGATGCCTAATTTGCATACGGCACCAAGTTAAAGTACAATGGACGTATATGTAGCAGCAAATACATTACACTACACAAGCCTGGAAAAGCTTCATAAAATAAATTAGCATTGTTATTTTGCCCTATGCATGTGCCCACTGTATAGTTTAGGTGCCATATGTTAGGAAAAGTAGGGGGGAAGTAGGGTACCCCCAAAACAATTTATGATCTTTTTCAGCCTATCACCCTTAAAAAGGAAAAGACGCCAGTGTTTTTTGTGACTTCGAAAAAATGTAAATTTTTTTTGAAGCAATCCCTATCTACTCTATTGCACTTCGCCTGGTCTGAGGTGGCAAAGGCAAGTTTGGCGCAAGAGGTAACGTTGAGTAAAATGAGCAAGTTAGTGAATTAGTGTAGTTACGTCTCTTTGCCATAGCACAACTTCGTCTGGCATAAGGGTGCGAAGTAGCGCTAGAGTAGGTCCACTTCGCTAGTGAATTTATGCCAGTGCCCGTTAGTAAATCGACGAAGTAACGAAATGACGTCACACTGGCGAATTTGCGCTAGCGTTAGCCGCTTAAGTGAATTTGCCCCTAAGAGAGAGAATCCTGGAGAGTAATGCCAGTCAGATGGGCTTTGCTGTGCCCACACTGTGAATAGTTTTTGGAGCAATGACCTAGAAATTCCAGCAAGTTATGTGCTTGGCTAGTAGAGTTTGGAGTCTCTGAGGATTTAAACACGTCACGTGGATGCCTGTTCCAGCTCTGTGTGAGCCTGCCTGCTTGTGTGAGCCCCGGGTGAGTTTGCCTGTGGGAGGGTAGAGAGAGAAAGGATCTAGCATGTCACCTGTTTGTGAACAGGCCTTGTTGCTGTGCCTGCCACGTGGGAGCAAATTCCCTCTGTCCAGCCGGAGAGGTATTTGGCCACTTACAGAGATAATATAGTACCAGGGCAATTTGAAAGAGATGGATAGCAAACTTTTGGTGGGGCTGGGAGTGTTGTTGGTGAAAATAAGAAAATAAGGAGTTTTGCTTCTGTCTTTTTTATTTTGCACCTTGCCCCCGCCCCCATTCCAAAATAAGACCTTAGCATTTAAGTCACCTTGGAGATCCATCACCACGGAGATCAATAAACTCTATAAAAGTCAGGTGACTATGAACAACTTTTTTATTTTAAAATATGGACTGTACTATTCCCTGTATAAAATAGGCTTCATAAATAATTTTGTAAAGCTACTAAAATAAATATTCTAAATGTATTCATTCACCTTGCTCTGAGTCAATAAAAATGTAAATATAGAGGAGCAGATCACAATTGATAATCTGTATGTTGAACCTCATCAGCTTTATTATCATGCTCAGTTTGCTAAAGCGATGAAGTGAATTTCCAAAATAAACATTGATCTCTCACAGATATAATACCAAGACCATCTCCTACCTTGCAACATATTGAGAAGTTTGACTGACACACTGTGCTGAGTCACAATTAGTTCAAGCTGCAAATCCATTACCATCCCATTATTTGCAAGTGATTTGGAAGGGCTGTTCTGTTCCACAGCCATGTTCTTCAAATGTTGTCTCTTCACACCCAACTAGTAACAAATACAAATAGAGAGAAAAAGGATTAGTATTAATTTGTGTTGTTGTTTTCTGATTTAATTAGTTTATAATCCTAACAAAACATTACTTTTAAGGTTTTAAGCAAGAATTTGTTAATCATTAAACATTCAGTAAGAAAGAAATCTGAATAATATATGCGGCTTAGCTGAATTCAGCTCACATTTCAGAGCAAATCTTAGAGATGTATAAGAATTATTGTGTACGCTATACAGTATGTGTGATCCAAGAATAGTGATTAGCAAAACAGGGGAAATAAGCATTATATATACAATAACAGAAAACTCCAAATAGGCGGCACTTCTGGACAGTTTAATAAAGCAGGTTGCTGGAAAAACCTAATGCGTTTTGGGTAGGAAGCGGCACGGAAGCGGCAGTTTGCGCATCCGCGCGGCTAGCAGACGTCAGACTGGCCAGGTTGCCTAGGGCGCCTGGGCGCCATGGCCCGGCCCTGATTCTCTTTTCTGCAGTTTAATATGCGAAAGTCAACTGTGCGACTGGGTTTATCTATAAATAATTTTTTCAGGTTTTTCCCCCAAATCATACGATTTTTTTCTAGCTTTTTTCTTGAATCGTACAATTTTTTTCTGTTTTTGCCCAAAAAGCCCTAAATGGCTAAAGCGCAGACCATGATAACTTCCAATAAGTATAGAGACCTCTCCCATTGACTTATATACAACCTCTGCAGGCCTGAGATGGCAGATTTTCAGATTATGACTCTTTGCAGCCTTGGCGTATATTAAATCTTGAAAAATTGTTATTTATTTTTCCACTAAAAATTCGGATTTTATATTAAAAAAAACTAGAATTTTTCGAGTTTTTAGCATTCAGACTTTAATAAATAACCCCCTTGATGGTATAAACATCATTACTCATTCAGGCAAAGGTGACACTGACAACATTAATTAGCTGGTGACATTTTAACTAGTTATTTGTCATGAAGAACAGGAAATGTTTTTTGTTGATGTGCAAGGCAAACACACCTTAGTAGGATGAAAGTAACTGACTGCTTATAGATTTTATATTCTAAACAAAGGGTGTTTTTGATTATGAGAACATTATCCAAGAAAATACATTTTTCCAAGAAAATAATGTAATACATTTTAAGTAACTTGCTGTGCAAGCTATGAGCAAAAATTAGGTGGTTCTTCCTGTTTCTAAGGGTCAGACTGTATTGCCTGAATACCAGAGGATCTCCAATTTGACACCTATTACATTTATCCCTGTCTACATCAAATTGTTAGTCTTAGGTGGGCCATGGTGGGCCATAGAAGGCCCTGTCTGACACTGGCTGCTATGTTTTCTTTGTGAGAGAACATTTTAAGGCACTTTTTTTAGGTCTGTGGACAGGGCCAAAATGCTTCGTAATTGTCATTAGTGAACTATGATACCAGATGAAGAGTCAACAAGGAAAATAATTCAATATTACACTCTTCTGGGATTATTTACTAAACTTTTTTAAAAAATCACTAATTTAGGAATTTATTTAACCCTGAGGATGGAAAAGTCAGAATCTGAAAATCCGGCATCTCAGACCTGTCGAGGTTGCATATAAGTCAATGGGAGAAGTCCCAATAATTTTTTGATGCGCGCTGGGTTTTTGTGCAATACTCCGAAGTTTTCTGAGTTTTCGAGTGAAAATTCAGAAAAAATCATGAAATTCATGAAAATCGGATGCAAAAGTCCGAAAAATCGTGAAATCAGATTTTTCGGGAAAATGTAATAATAAATAAGTGTAAAAACCCTGAGCGGATTTGATCGGACTTTGTAGCAGAAAATATTGAGATAAATTCAGACATTAATAAATAACCCCCTGTGGGTATAAATATATATATACAGTATATATATATATATATATATATATATATCTATATATATATATATATATATATATATATATATATATATATATATATATATATAGATATATAGATATATAGATATATATATATCTATATATATATATATATATATATATATCTATATATCTATATCTATATATATATATATATATATATATATATATATATTTATATATAAATAATGGAGTAGATCAAAGCCAAGCCATGGAAACAAAGCAGAGCTAAGTCATAATTAGAGAGTTTATAAAACTGATTTCGGCATTTTGTTGCTTATAAAATATTCCGATAATCTTCTTTTATTTCACCATGTCATGTATATGACTTTGTAAGAACAAAATAAGATACAGAGAGCTATGGGTTGCTTTGCAATCATGCATATATGATCAATACTAAGGGTGGGGCATATACAGTAATAGAAGTCATTAAAGCGTTTCATTACACACTGCTGTAACTCTTGTGAAGTGATGGGCGTAACTACAGAGGAGGCAGACCCTGCAGCTGCACAGGGCCCCAGGAGGTATAGGGGCCCGATGAGGCCCTAATTCCTATACAATTTTAATAAATTTTGGTAAAACAAGTGAACCTCTAGACATTTTGGGGGCCTGAAAAATAATTTGCTGTGGGGCTCAGTAATATCTAGTTACGCCACTGATGATTGCTGAAGTTTAACAACAGCTACAGAGCAATTATCCCTCAATTTACTGCAATGTCTCTAATAAACTGGATCCATGATAGCTAACAACGTGAAAATGCCCCACACACTCTGCCCTTGGATTTGTGCACTTTTCCACTAAGAGTCTTCCTACTTTATTATACTTTCATACTTTCTGAGCTTACTGCTTTCAAACACTCCCTAGGGACCCATCATTTTAAAGAAGCCTATCCAAAATGTCAAACTCCTTATCCTATAATACAACCCTTTCAATAGTACACACTCTAGACCCTCTGGTTTATTTTTTTTCCTGCTCATAGTGAGTACTAAGCTCCTACAAATATGGCCTTTTCACCCTTATTGATCTGTGTCTATGCCACTATATTTCTATTTATTAAATTTCTTGTTTGGACAGTGCTGGATTTCTTCCAACACAGAAAAGTAGATGCAACCTTTTAACCAGAAATCCCGCAGACAACTGCAGTGACAGAAAAAGAGATGTCTTATGGAATCTAAGCCTTCTATGACTTTTGCTGGACTACAACTCTCTGTTCTTAAAGCAACACTGTTTAGTAATTTAGCTCCAGCTCTCTGCTCCTACTTAATTCATAAGATGGTAATTCAGCTTCCGCTGACCAACATTTTTTTCTTGCAACAGCTTCTGATGTTTAATTACAGTGTCAACAAGCCAAATTTGCAAATTTGCAATTCTGCTTATAACCAGAATCCTTTTGCCTACTTTGGAGGGTTTAGAGAATTATAACAGCAGAGTTCTCAGCAATGACCAATGCAGCAGTAGTAATTCTCTTTAATGCTAACGTGCCCGAAGTTTCCTCGTGAGGCAACTTCGGACGACTTCGGAAACTGAAGCGCTCCAAGTGCCACCCCGCCCGCTATTTTTGGGGAGATTAGTCGCCCGAAGAAGAGACGATTTGTCGCCAGGTGACTAATTTCCTCCGAATCTTCATGTGTGTCTCTGCCCTAAAGGAACAGTAACACCAAAAAATGAAAGTGTTTTATATGTAAATATAATGTTTTCTAACTATTTTCTTAAAACCACTTCGACTAAACTCCTGTGCACATTTTTTACCGTATTTGTCAATAGATATACTCCACAAAATCTAGTGCTGGAAAAGACTTGATCAAATTGTGAAAAAATCCGAATCATACGATTTTTCCAGATTTGAAGCCTGGAAACTCAGATTTTTCCTAATTATTACGGAAACATTTTTTTCCCCTTTACAACTCTGATTAGAAAACAATGGAGTTTAGTAATAACCCACATAGTAGTGATGTGCGGGTCAGGGTTTCCCTGAACTGCACCCGCCCTGCTAATACTCATGCCCACCCGCACCCGCTTCCAGGGGTCCTTTTATAGACCCGCACCGACCCGCCGATGACGTCACAATGACATCACTAAAGGGGCAGGGCGAGCAGACGTAACACTATAAAACTGGAACCCGGAAGTCGGATGCCGGCATTTGAAGGTGGCAGGCGGGGAGAGCAATAGAAGAGCTCAACCCGCACTTGCCCACCACCCGCGAGGAGCACTGCAAGGTTGACCCTAACCGCCCGACCCGCGGGTATTGGGTCGGCCCACACATCACTACCCCATAGTGTAAATCAGCAGACAGGCAGACTTCTAAAAAGAATAGGGGCTGCAGGGAAGGAGCGGGGTCGAAGGAGAGTATACCTGTAAAGAACTGCAAACAGAGACATAGAGGGTTACATGATCATCTTGAGCTCTGTAGAGAGTCCCCTGCAATAATTAAAACAAAAATGAGCCAACATCTCTATTAGTATGTAGGTTATGCAGGTAAAGTTGCTGTACCGTGTTAGCCAGTAAAAATGTTACAGGGCAACCCTTTTGAAATAAAAAAATAACAAAAGTGGTATAAAGGTGATATCTTTATTGGCTAACTAATATAATCATAGCAAGCTTTCAGAATATTTTAGTTCCTTTTTCAAGCTGATTTCAAGTTGATATGTAGGTTACGCAAGTGCAACAAAAACGTTTCAAAACATTTAATAAATATTTAATATTTTTAAATGCAGGGGAGAATAATATTAAATGGCAAAAACATTGAATTTTCTTGAATCCTTCTTAATGGACAGGTAGAGTTGGGCAAAATTAAACATTATTCATACCAGCAATGACTCTTTTGTTTTGTTATCTAACAGCGCCATCTGCTGGATACAACATATAATTCGGGCCATAAATCATTTATTTTCTCTTAAGGCAAAGAAGGGATACTTGCAGTGTACAAACTGCAATTTTCAGACACTAATCTCCATATTTATCCCAGAATGCAGTATTTTCCCGCAGAATCCAAGCATTTTTTGTAGCTGCATGATGATTTTCACTTGATGTGCATAAACACAAGTATCTGTGCTTCTTTTTGTGAATCAGATGCAAATTGTGGTCAGAATTCTCAGTGGCGATTAAACAATTTTTGTTGTGCACCATTAAAATGTCCTGACCAATAGTTCCAGGTTTCCCTAGCATCGATAGGCGCACTTCAGCAATATTCATCATAGCAGACTGGGCTTACTATATGGAAATACAAGGTGTACAGTATGTAGATAGTACCTTTACACTGTCTGATAATACCTTTGCATGCTTTTATAGCAGTATATGCTGCCTGCTGACTAGTTGCTATTAGTTACTAGGCCTTAGGTAAACTTTGCACCTCATATTATTATATTAAGCTAAATGTTTTCACTTAAAGAGAAAAGTTTTTTGTTTGTAATTTTCTGTAAGCGAAATTTTAGTGTATGGGCAAACAATTACAGTCTGACAACTCTGCTCAGGAACCATAATAACACACATACCTCCCAATATTTGAAAAATGCAAAAATGGAGGAAACCATTTTTACCACACATATTTTATGGCCACCCCCTAAGTACCATGCCCATTTTACAAAATTTATCAGGTTATGAAAGTTTGAACACATTTATGGGAGTTTTAAGGTCATGTTTTAGGTGTTCTAACAGTTTTGCCAATGAAGCTGAAATTGTCCTTTAATCAGCAAGTCTCAGTTCTCCCAAGAGACCTGCTTATCTTCAATATTTACAATTTTTTCTTTGCGTATCTTAAATTGTTACATATGTATCGAAGTGCAGCTGCTCAGTGTTCTGGGCTCTCTGCCAAAAAGCTTCTTATTGGAATTTTGTATCTTTTTCTGGCATCAGTGCAGAAGATAAAAGAGAAACTCTGGACTTTTTAATAAAAAGCCGGGACTGCAGGCTATGCTGTCAAAATCTGGACTGTCCTGCAGAAAACGGGACAGCTGGGAGGTAAGTACAACAGAAATTCTATCTATAAACATTATAGAGTAGATTGAAATAAATTAACTCAAAAATGTAAATGATATACAACTCACAAGCCTTAAAGACTTTATATTCAAGACAAGTATATTGTTTAATGATAAGGAGCAGACTGAAGAGCTGATTTTGAAAGTTACAGCCACTTTTCTTCAGGCTTATTTCTTTGTACACATTGGCATTATACTTTCTCCCAGTTATGGGATTCTAACTTAGTTTTGCTATAAAAGACAAAAACAGAAGAAAAGTTGGAAAGGAAACCCCTTTTTACTCCTTTAATTTCCTGTTTCACTGAATATCCAGTGGCTATTAAAGCCCAGTCAGGGCAACTACTGATCAGATCCGAACAACAGACAAGTGGGAACTCATCGGGGGCAGTGCTTTAGTCAAAGGAGCAGAAAATGATTTTAATTTGAAAGAGATTATCCTATTGCATCTGTTTTCTACATTGTCTACAAAACATTTATTAGTGAAAAGGGTTGTTTTTCCATGGTGATACAGTTAGCAGGCACCCTTTAATTGGAAGGGAGAAAATGAAATACATTCCTTAAATATGTATATCAAAGATAATATAAAATCTATAGTCTTATATTGTAAATACTTCTAATAGAAGCAACATAAACACTGTGGTCTATTTTAATGAACTAGAAGTAAAACACAGGTGAATGTACCCAAATGTTTCTTTTCTCCATTAAGCAAAAGTTTAAAAAAATTGCATGAGGAGTGACGAGTGCATACCAGAATATGGATGGACAGATACAGTCATATGAAAAAGTTTGGGAACCCCTCTTAATTCTTTGGAGTTTTGTTTATCATTGGCTGAGCTTTCAAAGTTGCAGCTTCCTTCTAATATATAACATGCCTTATGTAACAGTAGTATTTCAGCAGTGACATAAAGTTTATTGGGTTAACAGAAAATATGCAATATGCATCATAACAAAATTAGACAGGTGCATAAATTTGGGCACCCCAACAGGGATATTACATCAATACTTAGTTGAGCCTCCTTTTGCAAATGTAACAGCCTCTAGACGCCTCCTATATACTTTGATGAGTGTCTGGATTCTGGATGGTGGTATTTTTGACCATTGTCCATACAAAATCTCTCCAGTTCAGTTTGATGGCTGCCGAGCATGGACAGTCTGCTTCATATCATCCCTTAGATTTTCCATGATATTCAAATCTGGAGACTATTCCAGAACATTGTACTTCTCCCTCTGCATAAATGGCTTTGTAGATTTCAAAGTGTATTTAGGGTCATTGTCTTATTGGAATATCCAACCCCTGCGTAACTTCAACTTTGTGACTGATGCTTGAACATTATCCTGAAGAATTTGTTGATAATGGATTGAATTCATCCGAACCTCAACCCCAGGCCCGGACTGGCAATCTGTGGGTTCTGGCAAATGCCAGAGGGGCTGCTATAAGGTGCCATAGAAAGTCAGTATTTAGTGGGCTGGTGGGGGCTGTTTGGGCCTCTGTGTGGGTTGAGTGGGCCTCTATGTACCTGAAATGCCGGGGCCTATTTTAATTCTTAGTCCGGACCTGCTCAACCCCAGTCCCTGAACTAGCCACACAACCCAACAGCATGATGGAACCTCCGCCAAATTTGACAGTAGGTAGCAGGTGTTTTTCTTGTAATGCGGTGTTCTTCTTCCTCCATGCAAACAGCTTTTTGTTATGACCAAATAACTTGATTTTTGTCTTATCAGTCCAAAGCACTTTGTCCCAAAATGACTGTGGCTTGTCTAAATGAGCTTTTGCATACAACAAGCGACTCTGTTTGTGGTGTGAATGCAGAAAGGGCTTTCTCGTCACCCTGCCATACAGATGTTCTTTGTGCAAATTGTACAGATACACCATCTGGAGCAAGATGTTCTTTCAGAAGATGATCTTTGGGTTGTCTGTAGTGGTTCTCACAAGCCTCTGCATATGCCGCTCCTGTATTTTTCTTGGCCTGCCAGACCTGGGTTTTACAGTAACTGTGCCTGTGGCCTTCCATTTCCTGATTACATTCCTTACAGTTGAAACTGACAGTTTAAACCGCAGTTTTTTTAGTTTTTTACCTAACACCTACCCGTTAAGAATCCTTAACATTCTTAAGGATTTAACTTTTTGGTAAATCACCGAAGACATTATAACATTTAGTAACCCTGAACAGCTAAACAACTGTACAGAAGGGTCAATATTTTAGATACAAGGTGACTGATTTAGGACTATTAGGGATGGCTCTCATCGGAGATATGTCTTCTATGAGAATCATTATTCATGTTATTATGTATGTGATGCCTAATTTGGAGAGCAATGAGGTGGAAAAGATATGGTTTTAGGGAAGCTTGTCATTCCTTTTAATGGACAAATATATATTGTGTTCAACTGCATAAGCTCAAGAAACAGTTTCCTACTACTGATGTTTATACCTATGGCCTATTCTTAAGTTTTCAATGAATTTGCTATAGCTTTTGATTTATTTGCCTTCGTCTTCTGCCACTTTTCAGCTTGCAGTTTACACATCACTGACCCCAGCAACCAACCAATTAGTTGTTCTTGGGAGGCTTCATTTTATTGTTCATTTTTTACTTTTCATTGAAGCCCTCTAAATTATGGGAAAGACTTATGTAAATAAAAAGATCCATCAAAAATCTTTTTTGACTTGACATAGATTGTTCACTAATGAGCCTCCCCTGACAGCAGGAATCAATGTAGAAAAGTACATGAAAACAGCTACAACACAAGTAATTTTCTTTTGCTTAGCCTCTGATAATTAAGCTTTGCATCTCAATTTGTCATGTTATGAATTATGAAAGGTTTCTAGCAGGAATACTATAAGAAAAATAAGTGAGTAGAGAATCACATGCAAAAACTGGCACATGCATACAATGAGCTCATTTATTAACACTGGACAAATATACCTATGGGCAACCAATCAGTGATTAGCTTTTTAAAGCCAGCTACAAGTAGAACAATGAATGCAACAATCTGGCTAGTTGCCATGAGTTACTGACCCTAACTACAGAGCTGCATAGTTTTTATTAATTATGGTGACATAAGTTATCAGATACTTGGCATTTTTCAATTAACAATTCAATTGTTTTATCTACATTTTTGCATACTTTTTAAACACCAATACAGAAATAAAGCAGCTCATGTGTTGTACGTCTTTAAAGGGGTGGTTCATCTTAAGGTAACTTTTAGTATGTTATAGAACAGCCAATTCTAAGAAACTTTTTAATTGGTTTCCATTATTTTATTTTATTTTAGTTTTATAATTATTTGCATTTTTCTTCTGACTCTTTGCAGCTTTCAAATGGGCGTTGCTGACCCCTTCTAAAAATCAAATGCTCTGTAAAGGCTAAAAGGCTGTATTTTTATTGCTTATCTTCATTACTCATCTTTCTACTCAGGCCTCTCCTATTCATATTCCAGTCTCTTATGCAAATCAATGCATGGTTGCTAGGGTTATTTGGAGCCTAGCTTCCAGATTGCTTAAAATGAAAATTGGAGAGCTGCTGAATAGTTTCCCTTTGAACTCAGAGCATTCTAAGAATAAATTAACAAATCTGGAGAAGGATTTTATACATTTGCAAATTGCTTTGTTTACCTGTCGGAAAGTATAAACTAGCATTATAATGGTATCAAACACATTCCAATGTCCATAGCTGAAAGCTAATTTAAAGTGACTCCTTCTCTTAATAAATATATTATTTATTTTCAAATACTATAAATATCAGGTGTACACAAAAAGAGAACAATAATCAAGGTTTAAAGGGTTTTCACCTTTGGAAAAATAGATCAAGTTAAGAGGTAGATGAGGGATGGGAAAGATCTAAAACCCAAGTGGGTGTCTCTCACTTATTAAATAAAGGTATTTCTTGGATCCTCATGATAAAGTTCTAATCCACCCACTGACTTTTAAAATTAAAAAATAGTCGATTTCACCTTATACATATGTGCTGAAAGAACTGAATAATAGTTCTTACTATATTTCTCAAAAAAACATGATTTTTAGTTTGGTTGTTTCTTTTTATAATTGTGTCAGTTACGTGAATAGCAGAGCAAAAATATAATGGGTCTTACAGTTTTTTCATTTAATCTAGTGCAGCCCGAAATCTTATTCAGATACAATCTGAATGCAACTGGGATTGGGTTGTTGCCATATATGTGGTTCATAGCCCCAAGCTGAAAAGTCCTGCGTAAGCACCAAGGCAATAGTCACTATTTTGTACAGGTATGGGACCTGTTATCCAGAATGCTTGGGACCTGGGGTTTTCTAGATAATGGATCTTTCCGTAATTTGGATCTTCATACCATAGCCTACTAAACATTAAATAAACCCAATAGGCTGGTTTTGCTTCCAATAAGAATTCATTATATCTTACCGTATATACTCGAGTATAAGCCGTCCCGAGTATAAGCCGAGGTACCTAATTTTACCTACAAAAACTGGGAAAGCTTATTGACTCGAGTATAAGACTAGGGTGAGAAATGCAGCAGCTTTTGGTAAGTTTCTATCAAAAAATTGAGGGTTTCTTCTCCCATTGGAGGTGCCGGCATCTCGTTTTTGGATACCGGTGACCATTCTTGGACGCTTGCGAATATTCTTGGAGACTATTATTCTTGGACGCCGGCAACTATTCTTGGACGCCGGCGACCGTTTTTGCGCTTTTTGGGGGCTGAAAAACTTGGCTTATACTCGAGTATATACGGTAGTTGGGATCAAATACAAGCTACCGTTTTATTATTACAGAGAAAAATTTTAAAAATTGGGATTATTTGCTTATAATGGAGTCTATGGGAGATGGCCTTTCCTTAATTCAGATCTTTCTGGATAATGGGTTTCCGGATAATTGATTCTATACCTGTAATACACTGATATATAGATGTAAACCTTGCCTTCTAAAGCTAAATCCAGGAGTGAAGTCTGTCCGAGCAGTTTAAGCAGTTCAGTTTGGCAATGACCACAAGATCCACATTCTTCTGTATTGCCTCCCCTCCCCATAACAGAAACCAGTAAAAAAAAAATAGGGACCCTTTTTCTTTCGTAAAAAAAATTGGAAATAATTCACTGTGTTATGCATGCATACAATAGAGTATTCTTCAAATAAACTAGTGTGTTTCACACTTCCTGAATGCTGAAGCACTCCCCCTGCATAATTCCTCTAAAAGTCCCTCTGGCAGGAGCAGAAGAAAGAAAACAGAAGCATCTGATCATATTCAGTAGCTCATGACTAAGAGGTAAGAAAACAAAATACCTGAGGGAGAAATACTCAGTAAAGGTCAGAAACCTCTATTTCAGTATCATGGTAATAAAGTCACTGTAAGAAATGTCTTACAGTGAATGGCATTTAATTAGTTACTCTCATTAGGAATGGTTTGGCTAATCCCACTCATATAGACAAAAGTACAGAATGGCTTGTTTTTTAAACAAGCATTTAATTGAAAAATATAGATAGCACATATTTATTGGTTATAATAAATATGCCATGCATTTCCACCTATTTATTATCATATAATAATATGTAAAATAGAATATATAAAAAAATAGAATAGTATAGTAATGTACTATAAATAAATATTAGAGGGAATATAGAATGAAGATGCCATTGTGTATTTGTCACTGACAACAAGACTACACAAATTGTTGTAAAATGGAATTTTCAGATGGAGAAATTTAACCAACTTTTGCAAAGGAAATGCGCCCTCATAAATTCGAAAATTGTAAAGTGTTTTAGATGATTTAGAAAATAAAGTAGAAATATAAAGAATTGTAGGGAGCTGTGGCCCCTTTCAATTCCACATTTTGCAACACCTCGGCCATTATGAGTCCAGATGATCCAATCAAACTAAGAAGAAAAAAACAAAAGCACTGATGGTGGGGCAGTTGGTTAGAATGTCGAACCATGCCAAATCTGGTGATGTATTGTATTTTTCAAAAGACAAATGGTATTAAGAACACCAGCAAGTACTCATTAGCAAGTACTTCAACATGGTCAGATAGTATCATTTTTCTTGATCAAATTTCTCATCATTTCTCTGTACTGTGGGGCTTTAAAGGGGAGTTTTGAGAGGTTTGCAATCAGTCAGATGACAGTTGGTCTGTCCAGACAATAATTAATGCATACCAATGATTCATGTAATAGTGTATGGAAATAGAAAGGTAGCTCCACCTCCTTACCACTTCACTAGAAATGCAATTGGTGAACCCATTAGCCAAAATGCATAGCCGATCAGTTTAAATTGGTCTTTTATGTGTGACCAAATCACCCATGATTCATTTGTTCATCTTGCATCTAAAATGAAATATTGCTAGTGAATTGTTTCCAAACATCATTAAAACTCCACAGGAATTGTGTGTTCTATTACACTATATAGTCCATCGCAGGTAAAGAATTTTTTTGGTGTCATATTAGCTGAAATGAAATTGTTACCTGAGACTTTATCAACTTCCTTGTTTTGTAACAAAAAGTCACGTGGTTTCCCTCCCCACCCTAATTTACATGTGCAAAATAGGATTCGGTTCGGCCAGGCAGAAGGATTCGGCCGAGTCCGAATCCTGCTTAAAAAGGCCGAAATGGCTGAATCCAAGCCGAATCCCAGCCGAATCCCAACCGAATCCTGGATTCGGTGCATCCCTAATTTTTTTTGACAATCTGATTTCCTACAGTAATTTATACAGAATAATAAGGTAAGAACACAGAAGGAAATGTTTTCTATGGGACAGTCATTTCAAGCACAATAACAACTTTCTGGCAATAATGCCACCAATGAAAGGCAATTATGATTAACATCCTTATTATTTCAAAATAATTGTGTCAAGAAGACTACGTACTGTAGTTGCAAGCAAAATGTTTTTAGCTCACACCCACTTTCTAATGGAAATCCAGTTCAGGATAGTTACTAGAAAAAGGCGACTGTGGGCATTAAATGAGTCTACTAAAAAGCTGTTTTTGGGTGGGGGGTCTACGTCAAGGTCCTATGGCTAAAAAAAACTTAATAAAAAAGTACAGCTGAAATAATTTTACATTTTTTTGGTTAAACAAGTTGTTCACCTTCAAACACTTACTTCAGTTCAGTTGGTTTCAGATAGTTTAGCAGAAATAAAGAATTTTTCCAATTTTTCCAATTTGTGACCGTTTTTCTAATATTGAAAGTATAAAGTTTCATTTATCACCTTCTAAAGCAGCTCTGGGTGGGGGGGTCACTGACTCTTTAATTGTTCTAAATTGATACATTTAATTGATACATTTGTTCAGTGTCATTACAGGCAGCTGTTGGAATTGATACAATCGTTGCTAATATTCCACAGATGCTGTGGAGAAATGTAGCAACTAAATGTAGCAAATTGTAACAGTTCAGAATGCTCCTGACTTTTGCGAAACGGTAAAAAATAAAACATGGAAAGCAGCTGAAAAAAGTCTTTGTTTATGGTGAACAATCTGAAAACAACTCAACTGAAAAAAGTATTTGGAAGGTGAACAACCTATTTAAGAGGGAGGCCGCTCTCTAGAATAGGTGCCCAATTCTGCACCAGTGAGGTCTTTAAATCTACTTGGATCTTCATAAATCCACAACCAAAATGAATTTTTATCAATTCCACTTAACACCCTTTAGGCCAGTATGGGTTAATGTTTGTGGGGACAGCTTCAGTTATCCCTCTAATTCCTTCTTGACCATGTGCACAAAAAAATTTGAAAGCAGGCATTTTCAGTTCAATGCCCATTCTGCTCCGTATATTCACAAACAGGCAGCACATGCTCTTGCCCATAGACTGCATTATCAGCTGTACTGCCCACATGTTCATATTTTAAGTGATTAAAAGTTTGGAGTAGGGTTGCCTTTTCCAATGCTGACATAACGGGGCAGATGTACCAAGGGTCGAATATCAACCCTCGATATTCGACTGGGGAATTAAAATCCTTCGACTTCCAATGTTTGCGCAAATAGTTTGATTGAACGATCGAAGGAATACTCGTTCGATCGAATGATTAAATCCTTCGGATTGAATGATTATCCTTTGACCAAAAAAAGATAGCCAAGCCTATGGGGTCCTTCCCCATAGGCTAACATTGACTTTGGTAGCTTTTAGGTGGCAAACTAGGGGGTCGAAATTTTTTCTTAAAGAGACAGTACTTCGACTATCGAATGGTCGAATAGTCGAATGATTTTTAGTTTGAAGTCAAAGTCGTAGTCGAAGGTCGAAGTAGCCAAAAAAACACTTCGAAATTCGAAGTATTTTTTCTTCTATTCCTTCACTCAAACTTAGTGAATGGGCCCCAAAATTTCAATGACCTCCATGGCCTTTATACTACATTTAGAACAATCGATTGGGATGTCATCTAGGCACCTTCTCCAGTAGGGAAGGAGACAATTGCTTTCATTTATATTGATCAAAATATAGTCTGTGTGCCCACAGAATCTACAAAAACTACAACAAATCCAGTATAAGCAAATGGTATTAAACTCCAGCACTAAATATTGTTGAATTTGTGTTCCTTTAAAACTACATTTACCTAAAAATCTTCCTAATTGGGAACATGAATATTTTACACAACATCCATTCTGTCCACTGATGCTCACAAAAACCCTGATCCATCCCAATTTCCACTTACTTTTTGATAAGCCCCTTTACCTTAGAAGTCTGGCAAAGAGGGCTGACCCAAGCAAGGATCTAATTGGTTGTAATCAGGCACATAACGATATATTTCTGATATTTTTCTTTTCATACACAGCTTATTTTTGTTTCTGTGTCAATACATTTCAAGCACTGTGAGAACTGACCTTTTCAACATACTTCAAATTGCTTTTTTGATTTGGCCGAAGCATGCCTTTTGGTTTTTTTCTTGACTCAAAGACTGCTCGTTTGAAGATCATAACTGCCATCTGATATAGATCCACATATTTATTAAGATTATAGATAGTCATCAAAATAGATTAGGAAAGAAATGGAAAGAAATGACATGTACCCATGTCAAATAAATATAGCTCCCTTAAAGAGCATTCTGTACAGCATTTTCCAATACTGACCTCTCTGTCCAGTTGCTATCGCCTGAGGTATAGAAAGATAATGCGACAGCTCTGAATCATATCTTTTCCCAAGAATTAAATAACCTAGCCAATCCCCAGATTATTCCACACATCAGCCCTAAACACTAAATCTCTTCTTCAATATAGTAAATGGCTTTGTTGCATATACACTAGAAATTCTTACATGTTTAATCTTTCCTTCCTTTCAGAGGTCCATTTCTGTACATACCCTAATGTTTAATATGTAACTGTGATAGAGAAATTATGCTGTAAATTCCACTGGGCAAAGGTATGATCCAAATGATAAGCAATCTCAGTAAAACCCTGTTTAATAATATGTAATTGCTGTATAGTATGCAAAAGCCATGAATAATCGATATCATTTATCATTAAATTAGCTTTAATGATGTTACTTGAGTCACAACTGACTGAAACGTGTATATATAAATAATATATGCCTGCTAAAAGCTATAAAGATTCTAGAAGTCACCTTGGAGTTTCATGAAGCATAAAAGCACTGGACTTGTGTGCCTTTATACAGTCATGGACCTACTTGGTGACATTTATTGGTCTTATATCGTGCAACAGGGGATTCCTTATACCTATATAAAGGATAATAATAAGATAGTTTAGAATATGGTAGTGTTAGTCCTTAGTCCTCAAATGTTATTCAAGACTTTCTATACACGTCAAAACTATTGCCCCTAAATGTCCTATATGTCTGGGATGCTAATGCACTTGCAGGTTGCTTGGAAATGCTCACCCCTGAGCATATACAAACAAAACTTTGCATTTTAAGAACATATGTATTTTATCTGTGCTATGTGCCTATAGTTTTGTTCCTGTGGGAATCTCTTTATCACAGTTTCAGGTACTCATTAGTGATGGGCACATAAATTCAGCAGGCGCAGATTCACGGCGGACTTTCGCCGCGGGCGAATAAATTCGTGAAACTGCAGCGAAAATTTGCCGGCGTCAAAAAATTTTGGACTTGCATCGTGAATTGACATGTGCGTCAAAATTCAATTTTCGGTAATTATTTTGCAAAACGGGAGAAATTCGCCCGTCACTACCACTCATCAACTGTGTTGTGATCTAAGCACTTGCAAAATCGTTCAGCATTATTCATTTAGCGTGCATGGCGTCAAAAGTGCAGTAATCCTTCAGCTTTAATTCTGTGCTGTTTGCCACATTACACCATGTCCTTCTTGATGGTAGAGTTCAGCAGCGCAGTTACAGTGGGCAAAAAAACACAGTTTTTGGACTACTTTATGCCTTGAATATATCAAAAAGCCAGACAAGACAGAATTTTCTGAATTTTTTTTTCTGAAGTAGATAAAGTCACACAACTACAGTGAAAAATTCCATTACCCGAAAATAAGTTTTTTCAAAGAGTACTGACAAACTTTTTTAAAGAAAATGCCACAAATTGAGACTATTTTTCTGACAGTTTCCTTCTGTATATTTTTCCTGACAAGTTCCCCTAGCATTTGTAGAGCTGAATCCTCTGTTGCAGTTGATAATCAGATCAGATGTTGTTCAATGCAGGTAAGGTCTCTGGGCCTTACATGTAGAAGTAATTGGTTTCTTTTCACACTATTTATGAAACAGCTAACTAGAGTGTGTCTGACTGCGGCTTCTGCCTATGTGCTACAAGCACTTTGTTTCTTTGCTTTGAGATCTTAGTTTACCTTAGCTGTGGCCTCTGTAAATACTTTTCTCACCTCTTCAGAGCCTGAAGAATTGCAGATGTTTTTGAGCTGACTAAGCTCACTGATCTTACTGAGAGCACTGCGATCAAACACCTAAGTAAAAAAGACATATTCAAGGAAGAGATATCTTAATAATACTACAAATGTTACAAAAAAACATGCTTGAAACAATACACTTTATAATCTTTATGTAAAAAAAATTTCAAAGAGGTGTAAATAATGCAATACCTTAAGGGTGCCCTCAAAGCACTACCATCTGGTGTATACCTAGCATTTATGTTATTTTGGCTAAAATTAAAAGTTGATTTTAAGGGTTATTTGTTTGCCTCCAGCTATAGCAACTTCATGCTTTTAGTAGTTTAGTAATGTATAGCATATTACCAAAAGTGTGGAATAGGGACAGGCACATGGTATCTAAAATGTCTACCGTGGAAAAAAACTGTATGCTTTAATCCTCACACTGTCACCCGATTGTTGTAATCTGCGTATTGCTCAGTGTTGAAATTGTTATATGGTAATGTGTAATTTATATCAGCTACCTGTATGCTGCTTTTTCTTCCAGTTTTATAAATCCTGTAATTTGTTAATGGGGATTAATGATGGGCGAATTTGTCAGAAAAATTAGCAAATTTCCTGTGAAATATGCGAAACAGCGAAAAATTCACGAAATGCATTGATGTCTATGGGTGTCAAAATTATTTTGACGCAAGTCAATTTCTACACCAGCTACAATTTTTATACGCACGTCCAATTGCATTAAAGTCAACGGGCGTCCGAATAATTTTGACGTGAGACAATTTTTATGCACGCGACTATTCTGATGCACGCCCAAATTTTTTTGCGGATTTTTTGCCGGCAAATTTTCTCTGCAGTTTTGCTGATTTATTCGCCGAAATTTTCTGCGAATTTGCGCCTGGCAAATTTATTCACCCATCACTAATGGGGATATGTTGAATTAACTGCCTGTTGTAATGTAGGGCTTGTGGCCTGTAATGTACCGGAAAGTGCCAGTGCTCTCCTTACTGCTTTACAAGTATGTTTATACTCACGTGTTAAAATGTGTCTGTTATGTAAAACCCAATATGCGATCACTGTTCTGTTGCTCAGTGCTTTAGCTCCAAAGAAGAGGTGGGCTGGTGGCCTGTGATGTACTTGAAAGAGCCAGTGCTCTCCTTACTGTTTTACAGGTCCCCAGACCAGACAGGTGCACATCAATAAAACATTATAAAGTTATGGTGTCTCCACCTGATGTGTTCAAGTCCTTATGCTTGCTGCAGTGACTTTCCCTATGTTGGCTGAATGTGTGGAGGGTCACATGGGTCCAGGACCGGAAATATGGATAGGGAGAGTAGGCACATGCCTAGGGCACGTACTTTCTCTGTCGCCTGACTCCAAAAACATTGCAGCAGAAACCAGATGATTAAAAGACCTAGAGGAGAACTGACACCTTCTACATTGTTTCAATAGTCCAAGAGAAGAGACTAAGATAAACAAATGCTGCTTTCCATTGCAACAAAATGTACAAATAACTTTACAATGTAATTAATGTATATTGGAAAATTGCTTAGAATTAATTACATTTTATTTCTTTACGCGAAAACAGTTTTTGGATGTAGATCCCCTTTTAAAATGTTCTGTCCTGCAGGAAGAATTTAAAAGGATTCTGTCATGATTTTTATGGTGTAGTTTTATTTCTAGATTACACTGTTTACACTACAAAGATTTCACTCTACTATGTAAAAACTCATTCCTAACCCAACAAGTGTATTTTTTTAGTTGTGATATTGGTGTGTAGGCAGCCATCTCATGTCATTTTGCCTTGTCATGTGCTTTCAGAAAGAGCCAGCACTTTAGGATGAAACTGCTTTCAGCCAGGCTATTGTTTTTTATACTCAATGTAACTGAAGGGGGGAATTCACAAAAGTGGTGATATTGAGACAAAATAAAAGTGGCGATAAAAATGTTGGATTTCCCACCAAATTGACAAACCTCTATGTCCACTTTTGTGAATTTGTCTTTTAAACAGACAGTTTTCAGATGTTGTCTTTTGTGCAACATTTCACCCCAACTTGCAGTGCAGCAGTAAAGGGTGACTGAAGTTTAACAGAGCACAAGTCACATGACTGGGTGCATCTGGGAAACTGACAATA
The DNA here is from genome assembly GCF_017654675.1 of Xenopus laevis. Lineage (NCBI taxonomy): Eukaryota > Metazoa > Chordata > Amphibia > Anura > Pipidae > Xenopus > Xenopus laevis. The sequence goes on from NC_054376.1 coordinate 96,780,437, forward strand.
TGTCTAGCCCCATGTCAGATTTCAAAATTAAAAAAATATATATATAAATATGACAGTATCCCTTAAAAGAACAATAAGTCAGATAAAGATACCTATTGGTAGGAGGTGTATACTAAGGCTATGGGCACATGGGCTGTTGGTTCTGGCTGTTATCAGCCTGCGTATTTTTGCAGCCTGAGAGAAGCAGATCTGCTCAGTGCACCTGCTCCATTGATTTCAAGCTGAAGCTGAGGTCAGTATTTGGGCTAATCTGATCCTGTGTGTGACCGTTGTGATCGCACACAGAACAATCAGATTCAAATCAATGGAGCTGGGGCACTGAGCTGATCTGCTTCTCTCAGCCTGAAAATAAAAATACGCAGGCTGACTGCAACCAGAGCCAACCGCTCTGCCCATAGCCTAAGGATGCATTGAATCCAAATTTGGTATCAGTCCAAATGTCCTCCACAAAATATTTGGCAGAATAACTAAGTATTAACTTGCATAGTAAAATCTGTACAAACCTGGAAAAGTTGCATCGTCTCTGAGCAAAAATGTATTGGCTTCACTGTCTGCTGCTTTCAATTTTCCTGATGGGGAATCTGTCCCATTTCACTTTGCTGAAAAATTCACGAAGCTCCGAAAAAATTAGCCAAACAGCGAAAAACTTGCAAAAAGCATTGGAATCAGTGGGCGTCAAAAATATTTTGTCGCGAAACGATTTTTATGCGCTCGACAATTTTTACACTTGCAATTTGTTTGTCCAAATGCATTAAAGGCAATGGGCGTCAAAATTATTTTGACGTGCAACAATTTATACAGAAGCAACTTTTTTGTCACAGTGAATTTTTTTGCAGTAGTTTCGTGAAACAATTCGCAGTTGGCGAAATGAGGAAATTCGCCGCAAATCCATGCCTGCCAAATAATTTTGCCCATTACTAGTTTTGGCTAAAGAATAATTGCCTGGATCCAGTCATATTCTAGAATTAGTGCACCCATAATTTTCACCCATTCTAACTGCATTCTACAGTGGCAGGTTCCATGCAGGGAATGTAATTGAGTGTGCAGCTGCTGAAATTGCACTGTAAGGAGTTGATAGACGATGTATGCTGTGGCATAGTCTGATCTCCTGTTCTAAGGCCCTGTGAGGCCAGCACAGAAACTGCAATTGGGAAATCCATCACTTCATCTTTGGGTCCTGTATGCTTATAATAGAAACATAACCAACTATAGATAATACCAGTTGGTATAGTGTAATTAGCTAAATATCCCACAACCTCAATGTAAAAACAATTATATAGGGTTCAATTTGAGTAATAAGTTAAACCCAGCGACATCCACTAGAGGTCAGTGTTTATAAGCTTTTTATTTTTGTAGCATTGAAATAGCATTTAGAGCAATCAAAACATTCTTTGAAACAAGCATTTGTGCAATTCTTTTTAAATATAAAACTCGAGACGTGGATTTGTATATGAACAATATATTTTATAAGACACCTTCGAAAGTGAAAATATTACTCATTCTATTAGTTACAGATGCATCAAAGTACAGTGACTCTTATTTTAATTTTCTCTGTGCAAGAGATCAAAGAGAAACTTGGGACATTTCAGTAAGAAACCTAGGTCTGCAGGCTGAGCTGTCAAAATCGGGACAGTTCCACAGAAAACAGGACAGTTGGGAAGGTATGAGTAAGGAAACAATTTTAAGAGAACATTCGGTAGAGTATTTTACTCATATTAGTATTACTTTACCTTTGATGAATACCCTAAAACCATTAGATGTCTGCATATAGTGTATATATGAATTGAGCCTAAAACAAAATCAAACAAAATACACATATAAAACATATATAATATTTCATAATTAATACAATAGGCAAAAAATATTTTCATCACAAGCTCTATTCATCAAACTAATCTTAAGATAATGGGGTGTATTGCTCCTTTAAATGTCATATTGTTTTTCACCTTATGGTCATTTAATTTGATACAGACACATTCCTGTATCAAGTTGGAATAGTGTTATAACTGCAAGTCAAAAGTCTTTATGTTATATAACAGCAAGGTAAATGACGGTGTGTCCCCTAGTTTTAAAAGGATGAATCCCAAACTTGCTTTTATCTAACAATACAATTATTTTGTTGTCAGTGGTGTAACTATAAAGGACTGCAGGGTCTGCTTTCTCTTTAGCCTTTCTACAGCCCCTGAAAATTTGCGTACACGATGCAAACTATCTGCAACAAGCTGGCGCGAGAGAGGATTGGTGCCATTTAACCAACTTACAACTCTTCTAGTGTCAGCCTTCAAGACATTTTATTATTCTACAGTCTATAGGTTAACAAGCTCATAAATGTGTATTAATAGATATAAATACAGCTAAAGACAGTCCCAGCATGACATACCATTGAAAATCAGTCAGCAGAGCTGCTCCAGTGGCAGGACAACCTGCATTATAAGATGAAGGAAAGACAGTATACTGACACATTCCTTCATTAACTCTGGTGTTTAAGGTTCATATCACTCATATTCACCAATTGATACAAACAAATGCACCTTCCTTGTAAGGTATGGAACTAAAATATGTATGAAATGTAAATTTGTATGCAAGCAATATTCAGTACATTACTCAGCAAAATGGTAGGGCAATTCTCTGATCAAAAGATTAAGAATACTTAGGACATTATTCATATGTAATGCATCCTTGACCATACCATCGAGGATGCATTCTCATAGATAATACTGCAAAGATAATCTCATTTTAAACCAGGGATTTTTACTAGTCAATATTAGATTGTAAAAGAAACTTTCATGTGCTACATCAGTAGGGGCACTGTTATTGCCGCCTTTGGTTAAAAAAATAGCATTCGTTCTGTGTATTTAAGTTTACCTCCTTATATGTAGCAGTTCCTGTTTTCAATCTCTTTATATTGTATCTAAAGCTAATAATGTACCACGCACTCAGAATTATTAAAGGAAAGTGAGTCATTTATGTGATTCATCTAATGTCGTTGATGGCTTTATGATTCAGCCTCGAAGAAACTAAACTGCAATCTTTCATGTGGAATATGATCCTCTATTGACACCAGTGAATCACTGAACAGCAGGACCCCTACGTTCTTTATCAATCCTGCTTCAATGGTATCCCCAATAACCCTTTGATCCAGTGACTTCCTAACTTCCTCAATTCATTTCAGTCCTAGCCATTTACCAGTGGAAACATTACAAACACCCGAATTACTGCCAACAAATTAAAAAAGCAACTAGAAAGAACAGTTAGTCAGTAATCTTCTTTAATGATGAAATGTGTTGCAAACCCCCTGAATGATGGAAAATGTAAATAAAAAAACATAAGAACTGACTAAAACCTTTTAGTGATGTTTTTGTCATTTTCTTCTAGAAATAACCTTGACTTACTTTCATCAGAACAAGGCTGTCTCCAACATTAAAGGAAATCAGAGGGATTAAGTGAGCATCGGAAAACATATTTTTTTCAAAACGCATCAGTTAATAGTGCTACTCTAGCAGACGTCTGCACTGAAATCCATTTTTCAAAAGAGCAAACAGATTTTTTTATATTCAATTTTGAAATCTGACATGGGGCTAGACATTTTGTCAATTTCCCAGCTGCCCCTGGTCATGTGACTTAGGAGAGAAATGCTTTCTGGCAGGCTGCTGTTTTTCCTTCTCAATGTAACTGAATGTGTCTCAGTGGGACATGGGTTTTTACTATTGAGTGTTGTTCTTAGATCTGGCAGGCAGCTGTTATCTTGTGTTAGGGAGCTGCTATCTGGTTACCTTCCCATTGTTCTTTTGTTTGGCTGGGGGGGAAAGGGAGGGGGTGATATCACTCCAACTTGCAGTACAGCAGTAAAGAGTGATTGAAGTTTATCAGAGCACAAGTCACATGACTTGGGGCAGCTGGGAAATTGACAATATGTCTAGCCCCATGTCAGATTTCAAAATTGAATCTAAAAAAAATCTTTTTTCTCTTTTGAGAAATGGAGTTCAGTGCAGAATTCTGCTGGATCAGCACTATTAACTGATTCATTTTGAAAAAAAAAAAAATTCCCATGACAGTATCCCTTTAAGAAGCTTTCCTTGATAATACCAGGTTGACAGGCGAGGTTTATGTGACCAAAAATGTGAAACAAGGTGCTGGAGCTAAAAGGAAATATCAGAGGTAGTGATGGTCGAATTTATTCGCCAGGTGCGAATTTGCGGCAAATTCTCGCAATTTGCGTTTTTTTTGGACGCTGGCGCAATTTCGACAAAAACTGACGCCGTAGTCAAAAACGGACGCCGGCGTCTAAAACAAGATGCCCGCACATTTTCATGAATTTTTCACTGTATTGTGAATTTCGCAGCGAAACGCCCCAAATTCACCCATCACTAATCAGAGGGATTAAGTGAGCAAACAAACAAGATATTACAGGCACATCAATGCTTGGGTATATATTATAGCTGCACACTCAGATTCACTTTCTCTTTCAATGCTTTATCTCTTAAGGTGGCCATAGACGTAGAGATCCGCTCATTTGGCGAACAAACGAGCGGATGTCTGCCCGATATGCCCACATTGAAGTGGGCGATATTGGGCCCAACGATAGGATCATAATGGATCTGATAAAGGCGGTCGGATCACAGGACCGCATAGACGCACAGATCTGACGGGATTTTTTAACCTGCCCGATCGAGATCTGCCCGACTTTCGGGCAGATATCGATCAAGAAAGCCCGTCAGATGGCCCCACACACGGGCCTTTATACATGAGTTGCCAGACTTTTTGGCTGAGGATGCTGGGCTATGTAGTTTACAATAGCTGGGCACAGGACACACCGGCACAACATGGGTAAGTCTAGCAGGATTAACCTTTGCTCGTTTATTGCGGACGCAACATTTTTCTGTTTTACAATAGCTGGGCAATAGTTTGGCAACATTTTGGTAAGGTTGTATATTCAAACTGTCAAACCTTCTTGATTATCTTCCCTTTGCCGTCACTTTTTTGCACAAGGGCTATGGCAAATAGTGGTATTTAAAAAGTTTGGAACCTCCACTTGCCATGATCAGTGCTTTACAATGTGTCACAAATTCGCTACATTTTAAATGTAAAAAATCTGTACGCTATATACCTATACAACGAGAAAATGTATCCTATAGATCACAATATAATTTAGATAAGTCTATTCTCTACCTTATTTAAAGTTACTTATTATTGGGTCCATAACACAGAGAACATAGTATTTGGCCCCGCAGACAGAGTGAGAAAGAACACACCCAAATGCAATGGCCCTTATCCTTTATTTATATAGGGTCAACCTATTCCACAGCACCTTAAAGAGATTATACATCATTCACATCATTCCATGCCCTAATGTAATTTATATTCAGTGGTGTAACTACCTATGAGCAAACCCTGTGGGGCCCAGGAAGACTGGGAATCTAGAAAGGACCTGCATTCCCCCAGCACCCTCTTTTCACACTGAAACCATGCTCTCAGATCCATTTGCTATTGGGCACTGGTAGAGGGGACCCTGCCATTTTTTATAAAGTAATGTTACACTACTGCTTGTATATTCTATAATCACCACCAGCATCTATGGTAGTGACCTGCAGCATAAATTTGTACAGTGGCCTCCAGAACAGCTAGGAATATTACAGGACAACAGCTTACAGGATTCGTGGTATCAGTAAAGCTATCTCATATAAATGAGGGCACAACTTCAATGGAAGAGCATATCATTGTGTCTCTGTATAAACCACTGGTCAGGCCTTGGTTTTACTATTGCATTCAGTATTGGACACCAGCAAACAAAAAACAGAAGTTGAAATAAATCAGACTATGGCAACTGAACTGTATGAGGGTGTCCTAAATTTTGTATGTTCATTTAAGAAAAATGTTAAGCTTCATGGAGAGATTAATATTTATAAAATGAACAAAAGTCCAATGGTGATCTTTTCCTTATTTCCTGAAAAATAGAATTACCACCTGTCATTAATTCTCATAAGAAAAAGAAGCATCAAAAAAGGGACAGGTCCCCAACCGCCAGGCACGGATCAGAGCCGGGCTGGCAGGGTTTGCTTAACAGGGCCGCCAAACTCTTCAAAGCTCCCCAGTGTGCAGCATATGATGCGAGCATGGCTTAATTGGCTTCTGGCAGAGAGCCCAGAATACATGGCAGGTGCACTTAGATTCATTTGTAACAATTTAAAATAATCAATGTTTTTAACTATTTAGGGCTCTTACAGATGAGCGTTTTTACCTGCGCTCCCTGCGTTCCGTTTTTCTGCGTTCAGTCGCATGGGAGCGCAGGAATAGACACATTACATTTTTTCCAATGGGGCTGTACTCACACAGGCGCGTGTAGGCGCCGAATGCAGGTTGAGACGCAACATGCTGCATTTTTCCTGCGTTCGCCGCCTACACGCGCCTGTGTGAGTACAGCCCCATTGGAAAAAATGTAATGCGTCTATTCCTGCGCTCCCCTGCGGCTGAACGCATAAAAACGGGACGCAGGGAAGCGCAGCTTCAAACGCTCGTCTGTAAGAGCCCTTAAGATAAGCAGGTCTCTTGGGGAAACTGTGACTTGCAGCTTAAAGGGCAATTTACATTCATTAGCAAAACTGTAATAACACATAAAAACCACATAAATGTGTTCAAACTTTCATAACCTGCACATGTTGTAAAATTAACATGGTAATTAGGTGGTGTGGGCAGAAATGGACATGGTCAAAAAAATTTGCATCACAGACAAACCTTTTTGTCCCTCTTTCTATTTCCCAAATAGTTCTCGAGCCAGAATGAGGCTTGAGATGTGATGGGTCACATTGTTCAGAGCAAAGCTTATACACCATACATGACTAACCAGTAGTTTATACTATACCTACCAACATTTTAAAAACATCAGCTGTGCATTGCATTGGAATTGTTTTGAGCCTGCCTGTTTTATGGCCACACCCCCTAATTACCATGTCCATTTTACAAAATTTGTCAGGCTATGAATGTTTGAACATTTCTGGGAGTTTTATTGCAATGTTTGAATGTATTATAACACTTTTGCTAATGAAAGTGAATTGGCCTTTAAACTGCTAGACTCTCCTAAGAGACCTGCGAGAGGCGCGCGTCTATAAAAGCTCAACCGGGAAGTCAGAAGCCGGCATTTGGAAGGTCGGAAAGGAGCATGCAAGTCGGGTAAACCTGCAGGTATCGTGCTGGCCCACACATCACTAAATCCCTGGGTTTCATTAAAGGCAGCTGATAAAATTGATACCATAGTTGCTAATACTCCAGAAATACTGCTGAGAAATGTATCAACTAAATGTAAAATTGTAACAGTTTAGAGTCTGCATCTGAATTACTGAGCTGCCAGACTAAAACACCAGAGACAGGGACATTACACTTTAAACTTAGATTTTGGAAAAATGGTAAAAGGTAAAAGATGGAAAGTAATTTGGAAGGAACCCCTTTGACTAATGCACATCACAGGGAGGGGGTAATGTCAGAAAGTTTAGGGGGGCTTTTGATGGGGGGTTAGTTCTCCTTTAATACAGCAGTCCTTTTCCGCCAATTCCTATCATTGTAATCCAATCCTTTGGCCCTAGGACGGAACAATTGGATTAACTCAAAAACCCTTTCTAAAAAGGACCCAGCAACTGAATGCTGCAGAAAAAATTCATTCTTTTTGATTACGTAAAACAATAACATGAAAACTGTACATGATGTTTTACAAATAAAAAGTGGAAATAAAAAACTTTTGATGCTGGGTATCCTTTTAGTGACATCACTCCGTGGTCTAGCAACTTAGGCCATGGGCACATTGAGTTTAGGCTCCACTGCACTCAACCTGTGTGTTGTTTGCTGGCTGAGAGAATCTGAACCGCTCACCCAGGCCCGGATTTGCTCACCCATCTCAATTTATTCTAATAAGATATGCCTGCATGAGCTCACTTCCGCACAATGGAAAGGAGGCATCTTTGGGCCAACCTCCGCTTTGCTGCGTGTGGCTACACGCAAACAGAAATGGCTCTGATGAGTGGAGCAGGGGCACAGAGAGGATCTGCTTCTATCAGCCTGCAAAAAATACTCAGGCTAAGAGTAGTGGAGAATACACTCTGTGTGTCCAAGCCATGGCCCTACTAATAGGACTTGGTATGAGTATAGTGTTTTGTTGTTTAAGCTTGTTGGGCAGGTAGGTGACAAAATGTTTGGAATTTACTCCATTGATTTCTATTCATTATGTCCAATGTCCACCAAGCTTGATATTTATCAGTCCTGTGTACCATTACACATCCATTGACATGCAGTTCCACCCTAAGTAAAAGTGAGCTTCTAAAAGCCATAAACATTAATTCTCAGCCTTCCAAACTAAATGTATTATAAAAAGCGTCAACAGCACACCCAAACAAACTTTCTTTTTTTGCAGTGAAGTGTCAGGCTGCATTTTGGCTGCTCCAAATGCTACTATAATGAAAAATAAAAGAAAACAAATTGGGTAATTTTACATGAAGTTTTCGGGGAAGATTTGGATGGCTTTTAATATGTAACACAAAGTGCTTGGAAATACATTTTCTTTCATTTTGCAAGAAGCCATTTTTGGGTGGAGAGCTCTTTTATTGGTGCAGAATGCATCTCCTTACATTTCATTAATCAAGTCCATGCCTTCCGGCGTGGAGCTCTTGTTACAATTCACATTAGCATAGTAAAACAGCTAACATAATGAAAACTAGAAGAAAAAAAATAACAACCCTGCTCCTTTTTTAAAGAGAGTAACAAATCTGTTCCCAGTGTCGGACTGGCCTGGCGGGACACCGGGAAAATACCCGGTGGGCCCCAACCCTTAATGGGCCCCCGCCGGGCCAGACACCTCTCCAGATATCTTTAAAAAAGTTTCCCTCCCGCAGCGCCGATCAGCGCAGCGCCTTCTGCGCATACGCCAGGCGCCTTCACGCTGGTGCGCCAAGCGGCGCCTTTGTGTGCGCGCGCTCATCGCGTCGCAGTAAGGGTTGGGGGGCGGGTCGGAAGGGGCCCTGGACAGTAGTCCCGGTGGGCCCCGGGTCCCCCAGTCCGACCCTGTCTGTTCCTGTCAATATACCATAGAAATGTGCTACTTTTTTAGGACTCGTCGTTACACTATTCATATTCCAGTCTCTTATTCAAATCAATGCATGGTTGCTAGGGGCAATTTGGACCCTAGCAACTTTCATTTTGCAAAAAGCCATTTTTGGGTGGAGAGCTCTTTTAATGGTGCAGATTGCATCTCCTTACATTTCATAAATCAGGTCCATGCCTTTCGGCGTAGAGCTCCTGTTACAATTCACATTAGCATAGTAAAACAGCTAACATAATGAAAACTAGAAGAAAAAAAATAACAACGCTGCTCCTTTTTTAAAGAGAGTAAAAAATCTGTTCCTGTCAATATACCATAGAAATGTGTTTCGGGGAGTACACCAGGGATAGATTTGTGGCGCTTCACTTAGAAAGAAAAGTTGGCATAACTTTAGGCCTATATTGCTAGTGATGTAGTTATGTTTAGTATGATGTAGAGAGTGATATTCTGAGACAATTTGCAATTTGTTTTCATTTTTTATTATTAAAGGTGTTTGAGTTATTTCGCTTTTTATTCAGCAGCTCTTCAATTTGCAATTCAAGCAATATGGTAACTAGTGTCCAAATTACCCTAGCAACCATGCTTTGATTTAAATTAGAGACTGGAATATGAATAGGAGAGCTCCTGGAGTGAAAGATGAGTAATAAAATGTAGCAATAACAATACATTTGTAGCCTTACAGAGCATTTTTAGAAGGGGCCATTTGCAAACTGCAAAGAGTCAGTAGAGAAAGGCTAATAACTATAAAAAATAATGAACACCAATTGAAAAGTTGCTTAGAATTAGCCATTCTATAACATAATAAACGTTACCTTAAAGGTGAACCACCCTTTTAAAGGGGAGGTTCACCTTTAGGGCAGAGACACGACCTGGTGAGGCGACTTTGGACGACTTCGGAAAACTAAGCGCTCTGAGTGCCATCCTGCCAGCGATTTTCATTCTAGCTGGCGGGAAGGCAGTTTGGGAAGATTAGTTGCCATCGAAGAGATTTGTTGACAACTAATCTCCCCGAATCTGAGCGTGTGTCTCTGCCCTTAAGTTAACTTTTAGAATGTAGTTAAACGGTCAATTCTAAGTAGCTTTTCAATTGGTCTTCATTATTTATTTTTTATAGTTTTTTTTTTAGCTATTTGCCTCCTTCTTCTGACCCTCTCCAGTTTTCAAACGGGGGTCACTGACCCCATTATAGAAAAAACAATTGCTCTGTAAAGCTACAAACGTATGGTTAGTGCTTCTTTTTTAGGACTCGTCGTTACACTATTCATATTAGAGTCTCTTATTCAAATCAATGCATGGTTGCTTGGGGCAATTTGGACCCTAGCAACTGAAACTGGAGAGCTGCTGAATAAAAATAAAACACAGATAATAAAAAATGAAAACCATTTGCATCATACATCATACTAAAGGTTATCTCCAAGGTGAACAACCCCTTTAGGAGAGTTATCGTGCGGCATTTAACTGCAGGATCCGGCAGGGGGCGCTGGTCTGCTACAGTCCTTTCCATATCACCTATAACCCCCCTCCTCCACGGCTCTGTCTCCCTGTTGCTGGGGGCGGGGCTGCTTTTGCAGGATCCTGTTGTGCGAGTAGCAGTCGGAGACGTCACTGTAGATCCGGAGAAAGAGAGATTCAGGGTGAAGCTGGTGGGTTTGAACCGTTTGCTCTCTGTGCTCCTCTCTCCGCCCGGCCAGGCAGGGGAGAGCCATGTTGTGATGTGTCTGGACCATGACTCTGCTGCTGCAGCACCGACCAGCCTAATCATCCAGCAGAGCGTGGGGGGAAAGGCGCTGCACACCGGAGCCTCTTCCTACCCAGGCAGCTTTGTGTGCACCCGGCCTCTTTTGGGCTCTATCTCCCGGGAGTGTCGCGCCTCTGCCGTAAAGGTAATGTAATTCTGTCTCTTTGGGTGGGTGGGTGGAAGGGAGTGTGATTTTTAAGCTGCATTAGTGGGATCCCTTCTCTTCATGTCTGGGCTTTGTAGGGTGCAATGGAATCCCTCTATGAGCTTATCGAATCTCAAGCCCTTCCTTTTGATTTTACGACACTGATACAATTCCCTGCACCCTGGCTGGAGATGCCGGGAGTTCTATCTACACAACAGCTGGACGCTTCTTGTACCTGGATCAGCATACGAAACTGTATAGAAAAACACGTTCCCATCATCAGTGAGAGATGTAGAACGGGCGAACTACATGGACTCAGGAACAGCTGGAGGGTCGCAGCTAGAGCGTCTATCTAGTATTCTAGCTCATATGTACATACAGTGCTGGACTGGGACACCAGGGGCCCACCAAAAAACCTTAGACCAGGGGCCACTCTCAGAACTATTTTTCTTCCTCTCCTCACTAAACCTCTATTCCTCTATTCTCCTATTCTATTTTTTTTACATACTATCATCAAGGTCGGACTGGGCCGGCGGGACACCGGGAAAAAACCATCATTGGCCCCCGCGGGCCAGACCCCTCTCTCCCAATCCCAATCAATTTTAAAATAAAAAGTTTCTGACGTGCGGTGACAGGCGCTCATGTGCAGTGGTGCGTAGCGCGCCGGATAGCGACGTCATCACATGTGTGCCCAGCAGCAATACAATGGGAGGAGGGGAGGCAGGGTGGCCGGAGGGGGCCCTGGATGGCAGTCCCAGTGGGCCCTTGGCCCCCCAGTCCGACCCTATCATTTATCTATCCATTTAGCCCCTTTTAATTAGTCTAGAAATAGGGAATGGCCATGAAATAAGCCAAATGTTTATAAGCCGAAGGGCCCATAGACACTTGGGCCCACTGGAAATTGCAGACTGGAGAGCTGCTGAATAAAAAGCTAAATAGCACAAAAACCACAAATAATAAAAAATTAAAACCAATTGCAAATAGTCTCAGAATATCACTCTCTGCATTATACTAACAGTGAACTCAAAGGCGAACCTATAAATAAACAGCCAATTACGAAAGGCGAGGATGTACTTGGCGCTAGACTTGGTGATGGCTAACATGCAGCTCCTACAGATCTTGTTCAACTACAACTTTCGGCACCTTCATGTGTTGATGGAGCACAGAACTGGTATATCCCCATATTCATGCAATGGCTGTGCAGCAGAATTGTGACTCCAGCTGTGTCATATCTACTGACAGTGTCGGACTGGCCCAATAAGATAATTAAGACAATTTGCAATTGGTTTTAATTCTTTATTATTTGTGGTTTTTGAGCTATTTAGCTTTTTATTCAGCAGCTCTCCAGTCTGCAATTTCAGCAATCTGGTTGCTAGGGTCCAAGTTACCCTAGCAACCATGCACTGGTTTGAATAATAGACTGGAATATGAATAGGAGAGGGCCTGAATAGAAAGAGGAGTACTAAAAAAGTAGCAATAACAATACATCTGTAGCCGTAAGGCCTCCATACACGGGCTAATAAAAGCTGCCGACAGACCGAGTCGGCAGCTTATTGGCCCGCGTGTGGGGCCATTTGACGGGCTTCCCCGAACAATATCTGGCCGAAAGTCAGCCAGATCTCGATCGGGCAGGTTAAAAAACCCGGTTGGATTTGTCGGTTTATGCAGTCCCGCAATCCTCATTATGATACGATTGTTGGGCCCTAGGGCATATGATCGGATCAGCCTGATATCGGCCACCTCATTGTGGGCATATCGGGGAGATATCCTCTAGTTTGGCAACATTGCCAAACGAGCGGATCTCTACGTCTATGGCCACCTTAACAGAACATTTGCTTTTAAGATGGGGTCAGTGACCCCCATTTGAAAGCTGGAAAGCATTAGAAGAATTCATATGATTCAAAAACTATGAAAAATAAACAATGAAGACCAGTTAAGATGCTTAGAAATGACCACTCTATAACATACTAAACGTCAACTGACAGTGTCTCATTGCAATATTGCATGCATTCAATCCAAAACCACATGAGCTGTTCATTTGCAGGTTTTTTTATTTATTTATTTTGCCACAAATCCAACAAAAAATAGTTTTAACTTAAATGGACATGTGTTTTGATCACTTTCCATGGAAGGCATCATTTTAAATGGCATTCTCTATCATGTCTTCTGCAGAAATAACACACAAAAGAAATCACAGAAATGACAGGAGTATGAATGAATGCTTTTGTGCCGAGAGGGTATAACATCTGCACCAGTCTTTAACTATTTGGTGACCTCATCTTAGGGCAGTTTAAGGACCCGTTTTATAAAATGTTAGGCAACTGTACCACAAGAATAATTAGATTTAAACATTCGGCAAGGGTAGATGCATTAACCTCTATATAATAAAATACAAATGTAATTTAATGGCATGCTAGCAACACATAGTTTTTAACACTTGACTGCAACGTTATGAAGCGATTTTATGCTTTCCTCTGTTTGTAATTCATCTAGATGACCTTTAATATCTGTATTAATGTACAGTGCAGGGATTTTATCTTCTTTATAGAATTCAGTTCTTAACGTTGCTTATACTGTGGACCTAATGAAGGTAAAGCTGGCTTCCTATTTGGCCTACATTCAACCTGGATTAAAAACAAACCTGTCCTCATTAAGAAGCTGACTTCAGCTTTGATATGAGTAGGATGTCGAAAAAAACTATCTGCCTGTTACCACTCCATTGCCTTTGGTAATTGATAGCAGATCACACTTCAGCGTCTACTTGAGGCTTTTTACATTAATTAGAAATGTTGAAATCCTGCCGGAATAGTGGTGTTTTGCAGCACAGACATGCTTTTAGCTGACATACTTGATTGTTGCATCTCATTCAATTTGATGACTTACATAATTAGGTTAGAGCAGGATTTCTTATTTAAAAATCAGAACTAGATTTGCACACTGGCATTCGGATAACTATTATTTTAAGCTGTAACATATCTGGTGTCCTGCAGCTCCAGACTTTGCACAGGGCCCCCTTTGTACCACCCTTCCCCATCCTCCTTCCCACACAGCACATCTCCTGGCAGTGTCAATTCTATACTAATAACCACCCAACAGACCCCATGGGCCGTGGTGTAGTTGCACTGCTTCCAAAGATCACTTTGCATGTATGAAATATATTTAATCTTATTTAAGTGAAATAGATGGCTATATTATTCCAGTGCTTTGCCTTTGTGCAACCCTATGCTCCAGAGTATGGACTGTTTCTTTCAAGTAGGTGACTGTATATCTTGTCCCTGTGACTGAAACAAAGTTGGGGGGCCTTCATATGTTAACCCCCCCGACACACACACACTTTGGTAATTAACTTTGCTTTGCTTGGCATTAGCTATTAAGGTGCTATGCCCATGTGTTGTTGTGTTTCATCTGTTACGTTGATTTGTTTTAAATATTTTATGGCAAAAGATACATGAGTACTAAGTGTATTCTGTGTTATCTCCTGACATTCACAATTATCCAGTTCAATGAGATATTGGAATGCTCGCTGCATTAAAAACTGAACTTGCTTTGAACATTTTTTTAAACATTAAAATTAATGAAAATGAATCATTTGTTTGTAGATTTCAGAGCTACAGTTGTTTTTGTTGGTGCATGGGTTGCTGATGTTTCCAGTGCTCAGCAAAGGCATTCACTTCAAATGTCACCTTTGTTTTCTTCTATTATAATAAAGGAAAATATGTTTGGAAGCAGAGCCAGACCCCTAACTATTTTGAATCCATGTATAGGAAATGCTCAACAAATAAGAGTGGTTCACAGAATGAAATAAGAGAAGAAGAGGGGACAACAAAGCTATTCGTACCAGTAAGGAGACGTTGTTCCATCTGGCAGTTAAAGGATTAGACTAAAATATACATAGGAAGTGTCATGGCAGGAGCCAAGGGAATTTCAGCTTCTACCCCCACTAAAGTACTGTCATTAAATCTGTAGCCCAGCAGGCATTTTCCCATCTGCAGCAGCATCACTACAAATAGTGAAACAAGTTTGGGGAGGGATGATATGTTTAAACTGCCAGGGGGAAGGGTAAGATGGTTGCTCTAGGACGCTCAATTCCTGGCCTCCTGTGTGTCTTGCACTGACCTTTTACTTCAGTAATGTAAAATGCTACAAAATATTCAAGTTTCAAGCTTTTGTTTGACTGCGGTTTCACATTACATAGATGCCATAAAGCCTTTTGTAATTTTATGCAGTGAAACTATTTTGTGTTTACTTGCCATATTCATTTTGTTTATTCATTTTGTTATTTTTCATATTTGCCATTGTGCCCATTTCCTTTTATCATTTCCTTTGAGCTGCCTTGGTATAGGGCTAAAGTGATCATTTTTCTGGAATATAGCACAGCATATTACAGTGGTTATAGGGCACTTTGTCACCTATGGGAAATCTCTTCTCCATAACAAAGTGACTGAAAGGATCTCTGTAAATCACACCATGCAAAACCTATTAATCTCTTATTCATGTGAAGTTGCCTTTGAAGTGCTTTACTAAAATTGTTCACTTTGCATATGATTTTCGGTTCTAGTGAAGGCTGCAGTCTAGTTTTCCGATAACATTTACACAATACACGTACTAGGGTCAGTTTTCTTGTGACTCAGTGAACCTGTTTGCGAGTGAGCTCCTGAAGGAAACCCACATAGATACAGGGAAAACATACAGGTTCTTTGCAGATAGTGTTTAGTTCAAAACAAACGTCAGCTCAGTAACACTAAACCCTGTTGTGTTCATACTTTTTGGCTGATACCATTCCACTGGCCCATGGTCAATCTAGTTGTTGTTCAGAGGGCCAAAGGTTTGCACTACAATGACTTGATTCAAATATCTTTTAATGTATGGTCAGTGTTTTGCAGGCCTTTCAGTGTGAGATATTCAGATTCTGAGCCCAACAACGTTCCATGTTTAAAGGAACAATTAAGTGTAAAAATAAAAACTGAATAAATAGGCTGTGCAAAATAAAAAGAATTCTAACAAAATTAGTTAGCCAAAAATGTAATCTATAAAGGCTGGAGTGACTGGATGTCTTAACAGAACACATATTTCTGCTTTGAAGCTCTCTAACTCTGAGTTAGTCAGCGACTTTAAGGGGAGGCCACATGGGACATATGTGTTCAGTGAGTTTGCAATTGATCCTAAGCATTCAGCTCAGATTCTAAAGCAAACCGTTATGACCCATGTGGTCCCCCGTCAATTCATTGATATTGCCTGGTAACCAATCAGTGGACACCAACATAGCAAAGCAGGAAGTAGTGTTCTGGCTATTAGGTCAGACATCCAGTCACTCCAGCCTTTATACATTACATTTTGGCCTAGCTAACTATATTAGAAACTTTTTTTATTTTGCACAGCTTATCTATTTACCCAGTTTTTATTTTTATACTGAATAATTCCTTTAATGTGGGTCCTTTCAAAAATCTTTTCAGACAGAATGCTAATGCCTTCTGTGAATATGTAGGGTATCTTGAGCTAATCCAAAAATCACAAAGGCTGCACCTTCTTCCAACTTTTTTGGAATGTGCATGACTGCAACTGATTTGGTGCAGGTCGCTATGCATGTATGTGGCCATTCCCTAATGTGTGCACCCGAATACCAAATCGAATCCTGGATTCAGTGCATCCCTAGACTATATTGTAAGTGTATGTATGTGAAGTTGATCGGGCCCTGAGAAAAGGAATCTTGCTGCACAATAGTGTATTGGTACAAACCCACCAGTCTGAGTAAGATCATCTAATTTTCACTTTGTGAACAAATAAAAATCCGCAGCTTGGCAAAATACAAGTCTGCTTCGAACAAGACACATAAAACAATGATGGAACTTTAAATTTCAGGTTAAAAGTTGCAAGCTACCAGTTCCCAGTGTAGGCTTTAGCTATATTCTACCCCTTTTTGGGCACACATTTATTGCCAGCTTGTAACCATATACAGTTTCTCTTTTTATTTTTTTTTGTGTTATTTCTTATTTAATGTTTAATTGCATGGCATGAAGGTTTGTTGGGTTTCTATCTTATGTAGTGATATTACTGAGCTCCTTGATGAAGAGCTATTGAATGTCCTGACTAAACAAATGAATGGTCAAATCACATATACAAGCAAAACAAGTTAATCTCAACAGAAGCAGCAAGGGGATGTAGTCCTTGCCTTTTCTGGTTCAGCCAATGCCCTTCCTCCACAGTTATTGGTAGATCAGTATTTCTCCCTCTATGCATGTAGTATCTGAGGTTTTATTAGGTGGATCTGCCATAACTGCCTCCTCAGGGATCCATTAATGTAGCAACGGTCACTTTGGTCAGACAATAAGTCCTGCATCAGTTACCTTTACTGTCAAATGTCAACTAATAAAAGCAAAACTGTACTTGGAGTATATTTACATTTTTATTTCTTTGACAAAAAGTATGTTTGCTGATTTTTATCTTATTAAAGAGAGAAAATATTTTTATTTAAGTTATGTTAAGTTTAATCCTGTCGATCCAGACTATTATGGCCTCTCTAAATGACCCATAATACTCGGGTATGATCTTGCTTACTAAGGCATGAAAATCTGTCTTGGCAAACATGACTCCTTGCACAATAAGATAATGAACATTCCCTTTATACTGTATGTTTCATTATGACTAACAGACATTCCTTCAGGTGCATTTGGGAGCAACCGATCCACTTTATATAACTGAAATAATGTGTCATTGCTTGCAGAGACTGTTCCGCTTGTCTATAAATATAAAAGTTGTGAGTATTTGGAATGGTAACCATGACAATAGTTCCTAGAACAAATACTGCCCCAATTGAAAACCAAAGATT